>NC_056728.1:171130138-171158882 GCF_019279795.1 Protopterus annectens | reverse complement strand
ATCCTTCAAAGGCCCCAGTTATGCATATCTGCTGTCAGGGACATGGCCTACAGCTAAATGCAAGGTAATGCAACATCATACCTGTCGAGGAGTACTAGGTCACCCCAGTCCAGCATATGGGTGGCAGTCCACTGAGCGCAGGGGTGATTACCAGGGATCAGGGGACAGAGGTTGTCGGTCAACATTCGTTCAACACACACGTTGCTATCATGGTTCGGTGGGACTTCTACATTGCCCACCAGTTTGTGCAGGGATTCACATCTAGATCAGGGTAGGTCATTGTCACCTTGTACTCATTACGTGTTACACCTATGATTGACTACATTGCCCCATTCGGAGGGTATCTGACCCAACACCTACAGCAGCTGGGAAGGCCTCATAGGTTAATTGTCATACAGATGCAGGCTGTCATGGATTTGTGTAATGCTGCCCTACTTGTATGACCCCTGCCCCATTCAGTCACATACCTGTTGTTCAGTGTTGACCTGTGCCTGACATACGAGGCCATGTCGACCCATATGTCATGTCTATGCTTCAACTACTGTATGTGCATCCCTCGGAACCACGAGGGCAGGTGACATGAACCTTGACGTCATTCATAGGATGTGTTGTAGTGACACATACGTCACCCGGACACTCACAATGCTGTGGATCTACATCACAGTACATGTGAGGCAGAGATCCTTGCTAGCCTTGTTCGGGGTATGTTGTCCGTTGGATGGGGGATTGCAGATATAGGCCAGGGATTACATCAGTATCACTGCTTGACAGAGGTACAGCAATATCATCAGCATTTTATCTCCGGACAGGAAGGTTGGCAAAGGAATCCTAACTATGGTGTAGGGTTATGGCTGAACTTGGGTAGATGGCCTACCCTGTACCTATGGACCTATGAACCTATATACATAGTTTGTCCCATTTACACTTGTCTATCCCCTATCCTCTTTCTCATGTGTATATTTCTGTGGCACGTGATTGTCCTCTGTATTACCTGTAGGTATGCTGTCTACAGTGCACATACATCACGGTTGATTACAGTGTATCTGTGTCCCTACCATTGTGATACTGAGGACTACCACACATCCTTCACAACATTACATGCATATGTCCATTCTATTCTGCTTTGGCCTATGGGGGGGTGTTAAGGCAACGGTTACACATGTCCCTGTTTGTGCATGCTTCATAGTGGTGTTTGACCAGCCTCCGTTGCAGTCATGGGTTGGACGGTAGTGTTTCTGTGTGTTTGGCATGTGTTGTCATTGCCAGTACATCTGTGGGAGGTGTGTTTGGCACATGTTCCTCTTTGCAGGGAGCCCCATCCTGGGGTTTTGTGTCACGCATCTGCACTTGGCACGTGCCATATGTCCTGTGCTATTCCCACAGTCGTGTATGCCTTCATGCATTACTACTGCGTGTTACTGGCTGTTTGTATGTGGTACACATGATGATTGTGGTGGTTGGCTTGACTTATTCCCATGCTAGAACATACACATCTGTCAATTACGTTGTTTAAATCAAACTGTAACACTCATTACTCTTTTCAAGTTGACAGTCAATAACACAGGAAACTCAGTTTCACAACGTTTTAATAGTGTGCACCAGGAGGCAAATAACTATGCAGTACAAGTATAGAGTTTTGTCTGACTCTATACAAGAAACAGCTGTATGAGTATTGTGTTTACAATCAGCTTTTGCCCACCTTAATGATGTGGTCAGTCACAGGGCATTTACATCACTATAGTCCACAATATTGTATTCCTACAATGGTGCTAAGGTAATGCTTATTAAATGTTTTCCCATGAGAATAGCACAGCCTTGTGAGGCACATAGTCAATTATATTGTCCTTCTGTAAATACTGCTCTGTCAAGGTTCCAAGCCTGTTCGGGTACAATAGTCAGTTCATCGCCTACTAGGTTCCTTCGTCTCTCTGGTGAGCAGCTGTACTCTATCTTAGATAGAGCTCACAAGGCCATCCTCCTCAGTGGAAGGATGAAAGATATACCTGTACATACATTTATTATTCTCTAACCCAGCAGATAACTAATGCTAAATGACATACGCCTACTGCACTGGTTACTGCCAGGGTCAGGGTTCGATCACACTGCAGCTACACTACAGGCAATTACATGCATGATAAGTTCTACTGCCATATTGTAAAATAGAATAATATGCATTATACACTATTTGCTTCTAAACTAGCACGTCATATATGTTTAAATATATATTTTTCTAACATTCTCCCTCCTTTGATTGCTTCTATTCTATCCAGAAACATATACAACATTATTTCATTCCCTAGCCTCTTCCTCTCTGGAACAATTAACTAGGCAAGTCATTTGTTGTACATTTCAGAAAGGATTTCATTTGGTATTAACAAATCCCACTACAGGTCTTGATACATAGTGTCGGTTACAGATACGTCAACACAGTCCCTGACTAATACTTTCATACAAAGTATCCCGCAACAGACACATGCTCACAATATGAGCAGAACAACACAAATGGCAATCATGATTTTCAGTTATGAGTGAACCCCATCCACCAAATGGTTTCTGGAAATAGTTTGTCAGTGGGTTTGGGCCTGGTTCCGCCATGGCTGATACCTGCTGTATTACCTCTAGGTGGTGGTTAATATCATGCTTATTATGTGGTACTTAGACACAGCAGTCTTCTTTGATAAGCGCGCACGTACCACTTCTCGCCGCCAGGGTGCAGTCGTGAGCCATTACATTTTGTGACACAACAGTTCTCATTGCATTCAGTTCATCAGTCACAAGTTCGAGAGCGAAAAGTCGCATTGATCATTCCTCCGAGAGGTTTTGACAACTTCCTCAGTTCCCTGATTGATTTAACTGCTCCATAAGCTGGGATTGTTCCAGGCCACGATATAACACTGTCCCTCGAGTCGATATGAGTCAATTTTCATTTATCTCTTGCAGAAGAATGATTTTTCCAAACAGCTTCCATTTCACCCACTGCATTAGTAGATTTCTCGACTGAGTTCCCAGTTCTTCGAGCTATATCTCTTACAGTTCGTTTCGTACCCAGAGGCAATTCTGCAGTATGTCATATGGCTGGAGCCAGGTAACCCAAAAAACAACTGCCGGACCAATTCTCAGGTAACCATTGATATGCTTTTTTCCCACAAACAAAATAACAATATTCTACTTTACTACTGATGCGGGTTAACTCTGCATGTAACATTTTCCTTTCTATAACAGACGACTGTTTATACAATTCAGGATGTTTTTGCACATCTTTCCACGTTGTTCTCATTAAGCTTAAATACAAATCATGAATGGTGCTACAACTAGTACTGTAATCTTTGGCTGTTATATGACAATTGTAAGACACAGTTAGGTTACAATTACTCCCACCAACTTGGACTGTATCATGTTTATGAAAACAAACAATTCCTTTTTGTGTAACAGGTAAGTACAGTGCCACTTTGTCCTGTGATCTCACAGAACCTGTATCAAAAGGTAAATATTCACAAGTCTCCATCTATCCCCAAGGGGACAACATACATCGGTAGTCCTCCATATGATGTAGGTATGGCAGTACAAACACAGCAATTTGAAATGTTCATAGTCTGTACATGCACACGTGTCATGCCTAGGTATGTGTTGAGGTTTGGATGCCAATCTGTGGCCAGTTCATCACGTATCACTATTTGTATCTATGTAGTTATATGCAGGAAAGATCACAGCAAAAGTAAAGTCACCACAAACATGGTTAATAGGTGTATGATCAGTAGGACAGTAAACCAAATGTCTTTGGGGTTGCTTTGTATTGTTATACACTCTGCCCCGGGTGATTCTGTCACTATGGAATATCGGCTACAACATGTAAATCAGACTGGATATCCTTTACATGTTTGAAAAGGGTGAGGTGAACCCAGGACGACATTTCCGCAAACTTTACTGCAGTAGGCGTTGCCAACAGTACCTGGTACGGACATTCCCATGTTGGACTCGGGCAGTTACTTGTTTGGATAACAGACAAACACACCCAGGATACTGGAGTCAGCTCTGCGTCCGGCTTCACTTGCTCTTTTTCTGAAAAAGAGTTTAACTGCAAAACAGTGTTATTGGTTAACAATCCTCTCATGTAACTTGCTAATGGACCATCGACCTCCAGCTCTGCAGGCATGACAGCTTTCCACTGTGGCACATAATATGCCATTCCAAATACTACTTCAAAGGGGGTCACACCCTTTACATTTGGAACTGTTGTCATGCTCAGCAATGCTAGAGGTAGACAGCAAATCCAATTCATCTGGGTGTCACTCATCAACCTCCTCAACTTATTTCCCGGGATCCCATTGTACCTCGCCACCAGTCATGCTGACTGTGGGTTGTACATGCAAAGATTATTCAAGGAAATCCCAAATAATCCCCCAGGTTGCTGGATTGTCTGGTTCACAAAATGTGTTCTATTGTCACTGCAGCTTCTCTCAGGTATGCCAGATCTAGGGATACTTTATTTTACTGGGACCTTTGCCACTGTTGCTGCATCCGGATTCCTGGTTGGTAATGCTTCTACCCATTTTGATAATATATCTACAATCACTAAACAGTATTTCTTCCCTTCACATTTATTCAGCTGTATAAACTCCATAGAAATAGTATGGAACGGATATGGTGGTGTAGGAGAACTCACTCGCTTTGGTTGAAATGCTCCCTGTGCATGATGTTTACTGCAAATATGACACACTGCTCAAAATGTTTGTATGTGGTTCCTAATTCCGTATGTTAGGAATATTCTGTTAACCAACTGTACCATCCCCCCTGTTGAGACATGGCTCTACCCATGGCTCACCAAAGCCACATATCTGAATGACTTAGACGTTAATATTGGCTTTCTCACTGTGGATATGTACAGTCCGTCTTCAAGGATTGCTCCTCGTCTTACCCACGTCTGCTTTTCTGCTTTCGTAGTTGATGTTTACATTGTTTCTAACATTGCTATATGTAGAATCTCTGAGGATTGTCATTCCTCATTCAAAATGGCACTTTCTGACTGTGAGGCTGCTTGTTTTTCAGCTGCATCAGCTCGTGCCTTACCTTTCCTAATCTTATCCTGTTGCTTTGTATGAGCTGCACATTTACAATTAGCTACTTTAGTGGGTAACTGAATGGGATCTAATGAATTCAGAATCAATTGCGCATGTTTAATCAGTTTACCAGTGGATGTTATCATTCCCCTATTCTTCCACTGCTGCGCATAAACATGCACTGTAGAGACTGCATACTGACTATCGCTATAAATGTCCACACATCTGTTTTTCGCTAGAGTGCAAGCACGTGTTAAAGCTATCAATCCTGCTGCTTGAGCAGACACGTTATGCTGCAGGGGTTGGGCTTCTACAATCACATTATCAATAACTACTGCATAACCTACTTGCTTCTTTCCTGTAGGACTCTTTCTACATGATCCGTACACATAAACTGTCTCCTCTGCATCATCTAAGGGTATATCAGTGATATCCTGTCTGTGTAAAGTTATTTGCTCCATTTCCTGTAGGCAACTGTGTGGTGTGCCATACACAGGTGTCGGACGTGACGTTGATGGGTTTAATGTTGTACAACGTTCAATCAGCATATGACGTTGACTCAGGGGTATGGTCAAACAAGAAAGATGTCTAGCACGGGTCAGGAATGCTATTTTCTCTTGCAGCAATATGATCGCAACTGCATGAGGCACTCTCACAGTGAGAGGGGGGATAATACCATTGATGCCGAGGCCTGTACTGCCATGGCTGCTGCAACAACTGCCTGTACACAATGTGGCAATGACCATGCCACTGGGTCCAACTGCGATGAGTAGTAAGCTATGGGGCGTTGCTTACTTCCATGCTGTTGCGTCAAGACTGACGTCATATATCCCTGCTTACAATCTACAGTCTGGAAACATCTGTTATGCTTATTCGGGAGTCCTAAAACAGATGTTGAAGCTATCAATCATTTTAGTCTGCAGAAAGCTGTTTCTGCTACTGGAATCCAGTGTAGTATATCTTGTGCTGCCATAGGTGTATTACAGATTAAAGCAGACAATAGAGCAGATTCCAAAGCATAGTTTGGTAACCAGATTCGACAACAGTTAGTCGGCCCAGGAAGGACATCATTCCCTTCTTGGTAGTTGGCTTGGGTGCTTGTGAAATTGCTGCCTTCCTATCATCATCTAATGTTCTACCCTCCTTGGATACCACATATCCCAGGTACTTGACCTGTATTCTCTGTTGTTGCAATTTCTGCTTGCTTAATTTATGTCCCTGTTCTGCTGAATATTTCAATAATGCTATTGTATCTTCCCTACATTGCTGCTGGGTAGGGGCCGCAAGCAGGATATCATCCACATAAAGTAGTACTTGACTGCCCCCAGGTGGAGTAAACACCGGCATGTTGCTAGCCATCTCCTGTGCGAATATCGTTGGACTTTCACAGTATCCTGCGATAGCCGGGTATGGCTGTATCTGTTACCCTGAATGTAAATGCAAAACAATACGGACTATCTGGATGTATAGGTATTGAAAAGGAAGCATAGCTTATATGTACCACGGTAAGATACGTCTGTTGCGGGTTCATAGCATTCAATATAGTGTGTGGGTCTGGCACCTTCGGTACCCTAGGTATTATTACATGATTTACAGCTTGTAAATCCTGTACCATCCGCCATTCCCCCTTTGCTTTTCTATCAGGAGATACAGGGGTATTGCATGGTGAATAGTGATTACTTTGTGGATGGGGAATTCCCTCTGTGACATTCCTGATATCTTCTGGTGTCCACGGTCTATACACTAAGGGAGTTGGGTCCTGGCCTTCCTGTCCTGCCTGAGGGTTCGGTACTTCAATTAATTGACAGATATCCTCACTCTGTTCTAGTGACTCTTCTTACTTGAGTGTCCCTAGGTATCTTACGTGTTTGTGATGTCGTTTCAATAGCTTCTCTTACAATTGGTCGTTGTGATACCTCTGTTGCCACAGGATAACGTGGGAGGGACTAGCCTGCCCTCCCGCTTCATATCCTGGATGTGGTATCGGAGGTGGTGGAGGGGGGGGGCCGTCGCTACTACTGTATTATTATCTTCTTTGTCGACGTATGATGCTTTCGCATTTTTAGTCTTCTGTTCCCTTCGGTTCACTACCTCAATCCACCTATGTGCTTGAGGGATACCCAATTGTCGCTGTTTTTTAGCCTGCACATCTTAGGGTTGCCACCTTTTCAAATGCACAAAGTGGGACATTTGTGTTAGGGACGTCGGATTTTGCAGGGCAAAACATACCCACTGCCAGTACAGAGGACAGCAATCTACTTTTTGCACGAATAGCAACTTATTCTTGTAGCATTTGCGTTGCTTATTCTGTTTATTATAATATTTTGGTGTTTCAGATACAGAATAACTGTTTTATGCTACTATTAAAGAAGATATGGGAAATATATTTGTCCTAAGATATCAGGACATTTGCCATTTGTTCAGTTTGTTTGCAGGACACAACTAGCCAAAGAGGGACTGTCCCTCGCAAAGTGGGACAGGTGGTAACCCTAGAACATCTGCGTCACATTTTAAGTGATTCCAATGTTTCACTAACGATATTTTGTCTAATATACCATCAATGTCATATTTATTACCCCATTTTGCAGTATATCTCACATTATGTGCTCTCTGCAATTGCATATACTTCACATCACCCGTCAAACGCGGATCTCACGATCTCTTAGTGCACTAATCTCCCATGTCTTCTAAATGACTGTTACGTAACCCTTCTCTCGTACCACGTGGTATCTCCTTCCCTGTATCCACTGTAGTGTCTACAATGACTATGTCCTCTACTCTGTGTTCCCCTGATCTATGTCCAAATGTAAAACTACTTGGATTGGTCTTCGACCTGCTATCACAACTGTTAACAGAAACACAAATGTAGCCTGGTCCCTGATCTACAACAGAGACAAAGAGGCAAACTCTGCTTACCTGAGCCTCCCGTTTATGACTGCACGTTTTCTTCTTGGGATCCAGTTTTCCGCTTTTCAGCCACAGATCAGACAGTGGACAGCCTCTTTACACACAACAATTTAGTCGGAGGTCTTTTCACTCAAGAAGTAACATTTAGGCAACTTCTCCTGCGCAGATGTCTAACCACCCATGCACTCTGACCTGTAGCTTACCAAGGGAATTCTGGCTAAGAAGGACCACAATGTCAAATAAGTTGTTAAAACCAGACTGTAGAAATCAGTAGGCTTTTCTAAGTGACAGTCAATAACACAGGAAGCTCAGGTTCACAACGTTTACGTGGTGTACACCGGCAGGCATAAAACTTTACAGTCCAAGTATGAGAGTTTTGTCTGACTCTATACAGGAAGCAATTGGTTTATATAGTGTTTACTATCAGCTTTTGCCCACCTTACTGACGTGGTCAGTCACAGGGCATTTCCATCACTATGGTCCGCAATATTCTATTCATACGAGGGTGCTGAGGTAATGCTTTTAAAATGTTTTCCCATGAGAATAACACAGCCTTGCAAGGCACCTGGTCAATTACAGTGTCCTTCTATAAGTGTTGCTGTTTCAAGGACCCTGGACTGTTCTGATACATTAGTCAGTTCATTTCTTAATACGTTCCTTTGTCTCTCTGGTAAGGAGTTGTACTCTATCTTCGATAGAGCTCACAAGGCCATCCTCCTCAGTGGAAGGGAGGATGATATACATGTACATACATTTATTTTTCTGTAACCCAGCAGATAATTGATGCTGAGAGACATAAGCCTGCTGAACTGGTTACTGCCAGGGTCAGAGTTCGATCACACTGCAGCTAAGCTTCACCAATTACATGCATGATCATTTCTACTGCCATATTGTACAGTACAATTCAATGCATTATATAGTATTTGGCTTCTAAACTGGCACTTCATATGTGTTTCTATATATATTTTTCTAACAACATCCATCCGCCATATGCATGTTGTTCCGTCCTTTACCTTGGTCGTGGGTGTTTGGCCGTCCGGCAACGCTACACTCCACATGTGATGTCCCACCTTCCCCTTCTGTGCCTGTGGCACCCTGTTAGGACGTCCTGTTTGGTAGGCACATGTTCCGCTATATGTGTTTGACTTGTCTGCATAGCTAATCATCAGTGCGGTGGTTCAACATCCCGACTTGTCCACATGTGTACAGTTATGTGCACCGTGGCGTGTGCAAGCCTATAGGGTTTGGACGCGTGCATACCACATGCGGGATGTACACATTCTGCAGACACATTCACATGCGGCCATTTGCATATCTGTACCTGAGGTGGGTTTGTGACATGTGGGGTACATATTTGCCTGCGTGGCACTGACTAAAACAATACTTCTTACCACATTTCAGGTATGCCCATTGTGTGTAGGTGTGTAGCTGCACAAGGCTGCTAGCTGTGTTGGGTGCACGGTCGTACATGGGTGGGACTTACATGCTACAATGGGGCTATTGTGTATTAGATTTGCATGCATGGGTTCTGCTTCTGGATATTACGCTTAGACATACGCCGTCCTGTGTATGCGACAAACACGTTGCTGGGTGTGGTACATGTTGCTATGCACATGTTTGCCTGTGTTTAGGGTATCTTGGTTCCTTCCTGTTGTTATGTCGACACGGCTACCCAGCTGTGTACTCTCACTACTGCTTGTGACCATTATGGTTGCCACCTTTTCCAATGCCCATAGTGGGACATCTTTTGTGGAAACATCGGATTTTGCAGGACAACACATACCCACAGCAAGTAGAGATGACAGAACTTCACATTTTTGCCATAATATACGCTTATTCTCATAGCATTTGGGTTCCTTATTCGGTTTCTTATGCCATGTATGTGTTTCATATACAAAATATATGTTTTATGCTACTATTACAGGTATATTGAGGGAATATTTTTGCCCGGAAATCTCAGGTCATTTACCATTTTTCGATATTTGGCGGGACACAACTGTCAAATGAGGGACTGTCCATAGCAATGTGGGACAGTTGGTAACCCTGGTGACCATGCCCATGTCGCTACTAGGGTTGCCACCTTTTCCAATAGCCAAGGTGGGACATTTTCGGGACTCACATCAGATTCTACAGGCCGACACATACCCACGGTCAGTACATAGCATAGAACTTAACATGTTTGCCTAGATAAAAGCTTATTCTTGTAGCAGTTTGGTTGCTTATTCTGTTTCTTGTGACATTTAGGTATTTTAGTTACGGAAATAACTATTTTATGCGACCATTACATAAAATATGGGATATAATTATGTCCTACAATCTTAGCACATTTGCCGTTTTTAATCTTTTTTATCGGGACACAACTGCCCATAGAGGACTGCCCTCGCAAAGTGGGACAGGTGGTAACCTTAGTCGCTACTCCTATGTCGGTGCGGCGCGCTGACATGCTGCGGTACACCTTCTCTGGGTATGCCCACTGACGGTGCATTGCGGGACGAACACGGTGTTACGCGTATCCTTTGTTCCTTGGACGGGTACACTTAGGGCTTCGTGGGTTGTGTTTGCTTCTCCTTTTGTTGGGCCGGGTACTATGTTGCATACTCTGCGTGCGTTTCATTCTGCACGGGCCCTGGCTGGTGACATTACTATTATGGGCAGACTGTGGCAGTCAGCACTTTAGGTTGATCATCGCCTGCCGGCTTAGCCACGCCTCCGGACGCATCCTACTTGGGCTCGCTCACGTACACTATGCACGTGTCTGTGGTTGCGGCGCGCACTCATTACTATGCATATGGCGCTACTACGCCAACTATTCACTGCACCGCCGGCGCAGGCCTTACACCGGCCTTACGCCGAGCTTCATGAATCCCGGGGCAGGAATTTGTGTTGCTCACTAGTGTTGGTGTAGATTTCCCATTCAATAGTTGGATAGTTTATTGATAAATGTTAAGCTATAAGGATCCGTAGATTACTTACTGATGATGCAGAATTCATAATGGCTGTGGGGAATTAGTAAGTATGTTTAGACAAACAGGATACCATGAAGATAATGCTAAAAGGATTTTGGAGAGTATTGAGTTGGAAAGAGATAGTAAATATACCTGTAGATAATTGGTATAAAAATGTGGGTAGTGATAATGAAAAAAAAAAATTAGAGAGCAAACATTGACATATATGGGGGTCGAATTTAGTGTACATATGCGTGCAATAAAAAAAAATGCATTTTATAGCTATTCCAAGGCCACTGAGTCTTATGATGATCAATGTCTTGCCAGTACCTCCCTCAGGCCACAACTTTTTTATCCAGGAGGAGCAAATCAGTCAATCCCATAGTAAATTTCTGAACAGTCATTCAGTCATCCACATTATGTTTAACGGAAGATGGTCAATCACTCCATGTGACATGCATAGCGAGGTCTATTCCTTAGGTTTGGTAGGTACAGAATTACATGTCAATGTTAACTATTGGTGAATATTTAGGTCCTTGGCTCTACCACTGGTGGAGCCATTGGAGGTCTCTCTCATTAAAGGGATAGAGTTTCCAGCCTCATTAAGTAGCTCAGGGATATGAGGCCTGTGATTTGTTAAGAACATTTGGGGTCTTTCTAATTGTTTTGCATATTTACTGGGGTGCATCATAAAGGAGTGTTGTATTCAATGACTGATCTGATCAATGCTAAGTATAAGTGAATGATTACTTCTTTAGACCTATCTTCAGTAATCTCTAAAGCACTCACCAACAGCAGCACCAAACACCACATATTTGCCTACACACAGTGGAGCCCCAAGAGAAAAGCCCATAAAGCAAGTACATTACCCAGGGCTCTTGTCATAGGAGACTCCATTGTACAACACTCAGATGCCGCATTCACCAAATTGAACATGGAGAAGATAATGGTTAATTGTTGATTGCTTATTTGGAGCCAAGATCCACCAAGATACACACACACTCAAGTCACTACACCACAGGTACCAGAATGATTCTGTCATAGTCTATGTGGACATTAATGACCTGAGACATACTTCCCTGGACTATATGAAAGGAGATATTGTTGATTTCTCTGAATATGTGTCTCAGGCAGGTATATGCCTTGCATTGAGTAGTATTCTGCCTTCACCAAGGACGATGCCACAGTATGAACAAAAGATTATAAACATCAATACTTGGCTTACTTTCTAGTGTCTCCAGGGGTATTCATTATTTATCAATATGGGATGACATGGTTAATAAAACAGGTTGGTTTGCAAAGAATGGTCTGCATCCATCTCCCCTAGGCTTCTGAATATTGGTTAAAGCTTTATCCACCCCCTCAGAGCCTTTTCTAGGCAATGCCAAATTGACCAACCTACTGGCATAGCAAATAAAATCCACAGAAACCTAAATGTATTACTGCTCAGTTCTAGGAGTCTAAACAAGAAACTCCATACCCTACAAGCCTTAATCACTCTGGAGAATTTAGACATCCGTGCTATTACCAAAACATGGCTTAAATCCACAGATAGTACTCCTGTAGTGCAAGGCTTCAATGTCTTCCATACATTTAGACCATCAGCTTCACAGACAGGAACAAAACATGTTGATGTCTCAGTCTATATCAGAATCAAACATAGCTGCAAGTTGGTCAAACAGGACAATGCCCTGGAATTTATCCATGTGCAAATCACAATAGGCAAAGTCTCATACCAAATCCTAGCAAGATGCAGTTCACCCTCCAAGTCCCTAAAACCCATAGCTCAACCGAGATCTACTGAAGACACTCAACATTAATCCAAATACCCTATTCATGGGGGATTTTTAACTACCCCATTAGACTTGGAAACATACATTGTCTCATACTCTATTTATTTTATTTTCTCCCCGGGCCTCCACTGAAAATGGGTCTCTGACCCAGTGGACTTTCCAGGTCAACAAATGTTAATAAATAAATAAAAAATAAATAAATACTCTTGGGCGCAATGATTCCAGGTCTTTAGTAGCATAAATACCATTGACCAGATAGTGCCCACACCCAAGAAAGTTAAACACATATTGGACCTGGCACTCATGAACATGGGCGAGCATTGCCCCCCCCCATACCACATCCTGACTGGGGAGATTGGACCATAAAACTGTCTCTTCCTAAATAAAAATCAACTCAGTATCCCCAACAAAACAGGTAGGAACTATTCCAAAGCAAAATGCATTCTATTAAGTGATAGTTTGTCAAAGTTTAATGCCCTTCCCAATCCTGATTTCACAGCAACCTGTAGGGAATGGTTCACAGAGATCCTGTACAACCATGTAAATGGCTGTATGGAGGTTGCTGTACCTACTAGATGTAAGCCCAAAACAAACTCTAAAAGCAAACTGCACAGGTGGAATGCTAACCTTAATAGGATGTATAACAAAAGGAAAAAATCATGGCTAAAAGGAAGTGCAACTCCCATAATGATAGAAGCTCTCTAATTAAACTAATGAGGAAAATAAAAGGATTAAGTTCAGCAAAAACAATTACAGCATCAGGACAGGCTCACAGGCTAAAGACAGCCATGATTTTTGGGGGTATTCTATATTGGAGGTATAGATATCAGGTAAAAAAGGGTAGTCAAGGTCAACCAAAATAATGGAGTTTCTGATGGAGAGATCATTTATCATACTGAAGAATTTTTGCGTGGTCATCACTGGACAAAGAAGGTGCTCTGTAGAAAGCTATTAGTTAATTAATTCTATCAAGAGTGATCTGTAGGACAAACTATTTGAGTCTGTAGGTCCCTAGGGACCCCCATAGAGGTAATATACTCCTTGACAAATATAAACATTTCTTCACAGTTGCAATGGGGAGTGGGGACGGAAGACAACAAAAGTACAAAACCCAGGTGTAGAGGGTTGCTCCCTTTAGGTTTAAACCAACTCTCAATAACTACACAGGCATGAATGCTTTCCAAATACAAGAGTGCTTAGTGCCTGATGATCAGGCAATTTATTGTGTAGATTTCTGGCATTGATGAGAGCCACCTCAATTGATCTGATTTCAGAAGTGATATGCTAAGCTTGTTGGAAAGTTCATCAACTGGACTGTGCCTAAAAATGGCATTGGGGACAACAAAAGCATTCAACCATATGCAAAAGCCCTTTTAATGAGAGATGCAATCCATCCATATCAAAGCAAACCGGACTGTCGGGCATCTCATCCACTGCTGATTCATACTGGATCTCCTGTACTGACACCTGCTACCTAACCTAACTAATTATTGAATGGTAGGAATATACTTAGGACCAGTGCCATACCTGCATTTGAAACATGCATTGAACGTTTGGGCATGTCTCTTTGCATTTTGACTGCTACTTATGTTGTAGTGATATCTGTCAGGAGGTAGGGGCCATCTGGCCCTTGTATTGTCAGAAATGTTGGCACCTGGAAGACATCTCACTGTAATGCTTTCCTTGCTCATCCTTGTGAGTGATGAGCCAGTGTCCTGCCAATTGAATCACCTATCAGTAAAGCATTTCAAATGCTACTGTACTTCAGAGTGATAAATGTGATGTGTCACAATTTTTGCTGAGACATCTTATTTTTATCTTTGGGGGGGGCTTCAGGGTGATTTTTTTACTGCCTTAGCTTAAGTCATTTTCTAGTGATTATTAATGAAGGATTATGGTGAACTTGTATGAAGCTCATAGGATAAGTTTCTTGGTGAAAGGAAAGCCTCCGGATTAATTAGATATTTATACCTGCCGCAGATGGTGCTAGTAGTGTTGAGAAAAACTCCATCGCCTGTGAACATATGGCACTTAGTGCACTGTCTTAGGAGACCGAGTGCTAAAAGTTTGGCAACAGAAGTTAAAGTATCAGGCTGACCTACTGTCTTGACCAGTGCTGAGTTGTTTAGATGAGTAATATAAATACAGCAAAAGTTGTATGTAATTCTGATAGAACACAATAAATATACTGAAGAGTCTCCAGTGAATTGTAGCTTTGCCCCAGGTGTTGCAAGTTTTGAAAGCAAGATACAAAGAAAGAGTTAATATTTCTAGATATTGCTCTTCGCAGCCAAGAAGATATGAAGGAGAGAGTAACTCAGGCTTTAGCACACAAGAGGATAATCTCCTAGTCTTTACTAGAATAACTTGATGAGATGATACCTGGAGGAGCTTTCAAAGACAGTTTATAGTAAGGCGGGCAGCTCAGGAGTACCACAGGATGGATGGGTGGGCCCTCTGTATTCTGGTTCTATGAATACAATGGGAGGGGAAGCAGTACTTAAACAACTTAAAGAGACTGACTTCTCAGATTATTATTTGAATGCTGATGTCAGTAAGCACAAAAGAGGGGAGAGAGAGAGAGAACATTTTTGTTGTCAAAGTAGTACACGGGGCAGACGACAACATAGACAATGGCTTTAAGAACACAACAAGAACAGAATGGGAAGCTGGAGAAGTTAAAGAACAAAATAATGCAATTCTAGTAAAAGTGCTTATAAAACAGTTCCACCAACAGAAATGTTAGCTCAAAACAAGTACTATATATAAACCCTTATGTGTTGTGACCTTAAAGGCCATCCCTGTGTCAAACCCCATCCTTATTCATTACAGTAATGAAATCCTTTACCTAACAGTACCACAATTCAGGAGATGCTTGATCAGGGTTTTGTAGCAAAGATTTTGTTATGGTGATTTTTTTGGCTCCCTTTTAAAATCTTGAGACTCATTTTGCTGAGTCCAGCATCACTGAGAAAAAAAAAGACCAGAAAATACAGGAGAGAAAATATCAAACTCTATTTTCCTTTTAATTTATTTCCACAAACCCCATATATAACTCCAAGATTGCCATACCTCAGAGAAAAAAAAAATTCTGAGAAATGTCAATCTTGGACAAAGTATATGTAAGTCTGGATTTTCAGCCATTTTTTTCCGCATCTAAAGACACAACAAAGTGAGTCCCAAGTTACTGCTTTTTTAGTGTGAGAAAAGTATTCAAAGTTTTATGATTCACTCTTAGTAGTAGTGAATGGTTTGTGCGTTCTCCCTTATGTGGGGTTCTCCTTTTTGTGTTTTCTGCCATTCATGATACAATCATACTGTATATACGTATGTAGGTGTATGTATAGAGATAGGTTTGGAGGTACATATAAATGATGAAATGAAATGCAGTTGAAGAAGACTGCAAAAATTTAGCATTTGTCAGAAATTACTGATTAGTGTTGGTGTGGGGGACATTGTGAAACTTGCCCACTGAAAAAAGTGCCTTACTTTGATGGTTCCATTCAATGATATATTTTATTTGTGTGGAAAGAATTCAAAGTAAATGTACATCACTTCCCTGTACTATCTTACTAATGCATGCTCAGCATAACCCTGTCCCAAACCCCAACCAAACACTGTACCTTAGAAAGACTCTTTTTATAACACAGTGATTACACAAGACACTTTAAACAGACCACAAACAACACTACACATGCATAACAGTAAATCCATTTCCTAACCTAGACATTAATTTAACTCTAGCCCACAGCATACACTCCAAGACACACACACACACACACACACACACACACACACACACACACACACACACACACACACACACACACACACACACACACACACACACACACGTACACACCAGTAAAGCTATCCCCTACCCTAGGCCTTAGTCTAACCCTAAGCTGAAAATTCACTCACCTCCCATAAAGCCAAACATTTTGCATTAGAATCAAAACTGAAAACTTACATTCTCCAGCCAAAGTTCCTCTGTTTGACATCACACACACTTTACAAAACATCCTCTCCACCAAATCTCTACTCAGCGTAATATCCAATCACTGCAGTCTATTGACCAAATGGCAAGTTGACAGAGTAACAATTTTCCATGCAGTGCATTATGCAAGGGGGAGGATACTGCAACCTCACCCCCCCCTGCTAATTATGGATATAAAAAAAAAGTTTTGTGATCATGTACGCGTTATGTCTTTCCATATCACTGTTGTGGAATTCCCTTCCAACAGTAGTCTAATGTCTGGCCAGTATACCAAAGCCTTATGATTTTATAAACGTCAAATGTATGATCTGTGCCCAGGCGTAGGGCATAAAGGTGACATACATACCGCAGAACTTCTTTGCCACCATTCTGAATGCCATCATTGATTGTTGATCTGAACTCTTCTTCTGTGCCCATTACCAAGCCATGTTTCAGATGCTCTGTTGGGGTTTCCTCTTATCATTTTATCTATTTTGATTTCATGAGTTTACATGTGATCGAGAAAGGGAAAATGTCAGTGTGGGAGGCGGATTCTCCATAATGATCACCACGAGCAGTGTCTCTTCTGTTTTGGGCTTCTCACAACCATATGCAGTTTTCCATCTGCCAAGTATTTGTCCCTAAGACCCTATGTAGTTGTCACTCATCTTTGTCCATTTAACTGGATAACCAGTGTATTAATTTGTTGACACATGGCATTTTGTCGGAATCTTCCTGTCCTGAAGGTTAGCTGCCTACCCAGAAAAAAACAAAAAAACTCACATCTTCTGCCCTGCCTCCTTCAGACATCTGTCTCAAGGCTGGTGAAAGCCGAGCAAATCTCCTGGTTGTTATGTGATATTCATCTGCTGTAACTCTATCAGTGGCCTGTTTGGATCTGACTTCTTGCACAACCTCTGAGGCTCTGAAAACATCTACTCCAAATGTTAAAGGGGAAACTCGGCTGATTATTTCAGATGGCCCAAAGGGGATACTGCAGATACTTGTTTGGGAAGGGATTCCTATTATGTTGGTTGAGTGCAGGCAAGGGTATAAACTGCCTAAGGTATTTAGGGCATATGTCCCGCAAAAGAAAAATAAAAAAACAAGCATGTTTCCCTTGTTGATAAAGAGTCTCCGTGTGAATAGCAGGATTTTACCCAGGGGTTATTTAATGCACTGATGACCTTAAGGCCTCCCCAAGGGGTTTCTGTGCCTGCTCCTCCCTAGTCATCTACTCCACTGAAGAGGTCCAGAGACCAGGACTCCTCTCAATAGGATTTTGATTCTGGGGAAGTGTCTTTGGCATACTCCTCTCAGATCCCCTTTCCCTTGGATTATGGCTTTGAAGAGGAGGATTCTATTAGTCCAGATTCTCCCCTTGAAGAACTAAACTTTGTGGATGATATTTCTCGTACAATTGAATATTTTAAAAGGGGCTGTTCTCAGGTGTCTGACATTCAAAAGAGGTATACTGGAATCGTACAAATGGAGTCCCCTAAGCCCTCTGCTGTACGTCCAGTCTTGGCTGCCCTTCTAGATACCTTTTCAGTAACTTCTGTGGCCTCAGATTGCCACTCTCCAGCCTCTAAGAAACCTGATAGATTTTACAAGGTGTCTGATGAGTATAAGTTCCTCTATAAATATCCTTCTGTTGACCCTTCTGTAGTGTCTATTTCTTCTGACAAACCCTCTAAACATTTGCCTCCTACTAAACTACCTTCATACAAGGACAGTAGAGCTGTGAAAAGGCTAAGCAAAAAGGTGTATACTGCTGTCTCCTTGGTCTTTTGGGCTATTAATTACCTGACACATATGACCAGGTATGTTTTAGCCCTTCTTTATCTTGCTTTCCAGGCTATCTCAGAGATCCTTGATTCTGAAGAGAAGGCCTCAGATGTCTCTTTATTGGTCTCTACTTCTTAGGTAGCCCACCACTCTATTAAACATAGTTATGATGCAGCTGATCCTCCTCTAAGGCTCTGCTTTTGGTTCTGTTTTTTTGAGACCTTACTCTTGGCTTTGTCTCCAGCCTTTGCCTGATGATATTAAGGCTAAGTTGTTAGATGCTCCTCTTGATAATAAGAACCTGTTTGGTTCTGTTGCTGAGCTTTTTAAGTCTCTTCTGGAGAAAGGTAAGGCCTAGCAAGAATTGAATCATATTTTTGTATCTCATATCCCTAGGTTCTGGAAGAATTATCCATCCAGATCTGTGTTTGTTCACAAATAGACTCACCCTTCTCTCCAAGTAAGAAGAGTTCTAAGTGGGTTCTTCCTCTTTTCTTGAGTCAGGTTTGTGTATCCCTTTGTCTTTCCTTCTCCCTTCCCAATTGGTTAAGGGTCACTCAAGACTCTTGGGTCCTGTCCGTCATCAATCAGGGATACTCCATGATATGAAAATCCCTTCCTCCTTTTCTGGGCATCCCTCAGCCTCTTCAGGAACAACTTCCTTTCTTTCCAGAACTGTTTCAGGGCCTTTTGGCACAAGGCACCATTCAAGCTGTGTCCCCTTCCCAGGAGGGGAAGGGGTTTTATTCCAGAATGTTTCTAGTTTCCAGGAAGAATGGCACTTGGAAACCCATTGTGGACCTTTCTCAGCTCAACACCTTTCTAAAGGTCTCTTCCTTTTGGATGTTATCCCTTCAAATCCTGTTTCCACTTCTTCCTCCCCAGGCATTTTTAGTCTCTCTGGATCTCAAAGATGCTTGTCTTCACATCACAATTCATCCCCTTATCAGGAAGTTTTTGCAGTAGTTATCTCTTCCTTGCATGTTTAGTTCTCTGCTTTGCCCTTTGGCCTTTCTAATTTCCCAAGAGGTTATACCAAATGCCTCACTCCTGTGATTGCCTTTTTCAGGATGAGAGGGGCTGAGATTTAACTTACCTGGATGACCTGCCCATTCAGGCTTCTTCCACTGAGATCTTACTTCAGCACCTCCAGTATACTGTTTGTCTTTAACAAAGCCAGGGGTTTACAATAAACTTCCAGAAATCAGTCCTGGTTCCTTTTCAGGATCATGTGTTTCTTGATTGCAGACTGCAGACCATTCCTATGCTGGCTTCCCTGCCTCCTCCATAGGCTGTTTCTCTAATCACCCCTTTCAATCCCTTCTTCCTCTGGTTTCAGTTAGAGCCAGGGAATTTCCTCAGGGTACTAGGATTCATAGCCTCCATCATTCCTGTACTACCTTTAACCAAATTTCATATGTCATTCACTGGATTTTATAGTCCCTCTTCTTCCATGCCTCAAACTAGAGCTTCATTGGTCGATTCATCAGCTGTTTCTCAACCCAGGACTTCCTTTGAAGCCCCCAGCCCCCTCTCTGGAACTTTTCTCAGATGCCTTAGACATGGGGTGATGAGCCTCCTCATCAGAAATCAGACCACATCAATGTCAAGGACATGTGGGCTCTCCTTTTTGCACTTCAGACTTTTCATTCCCTCTTTCTTCCAGAGCCTCTCAAAATCTTCACAGACAGTACCACAGTCTTTGATATATCAACAAGCAAGGGGGGTGGGGGGATGTGGTCCTACCTTCTTTGTAGACTAGGTCTTCAAGTTTTGGATCTAGCTGTCCAGTATCAAGTTGCTCTTCAGAATGTATACATTCCTTCAGAGCAAAATGTGATGGCAAACTCTTTGAGCATGTCCAAAACACAGGCTCACGAATGGATACTTCACAGAGATGTGTTTCTGGACATTGTCCATCGGTGTGGTACTCCCCAGGTAGATCTGTTTATCCCCCATTTGAACAGACAACTTCCTCTTTTTTGCAGCAGGGACCCAAGTCCCCTGACTTGAATGGTGGGCTCCCTATATTTTTCTTGGAAGGGGATGTTTCTATATGGTTTTCCTCCACTTCCTCTGATTCCAAATGTCCTGCTAAAGATAGAGCAGAAGACTCCAAAAATCTTGTTGGTGACTCCCTCTTTGGCCCAGACAGCATTGGTTTCTTCATCTTCACATAGCCATGGGCAATCACCACAAGTTACCTCACAGGGTGGACCTATTCACACAAGACAAGGGGTCTCTGATCTGTCCTCACTTGTCCATTCTTCAATTGACATTGTAGGGGATAGGATTTTAATCCTTTCCAGGCACCTTTTTTCCTGAGGATGTGCTTAGAGTTCTACAAGAGGCCAGGAAACCTACTACCAGGAAATTCTATATGTCCAGTTGGAAGAAATTTTCTGTTTGCTGCCTTGCTTGTAACCAGGATCCTCTTTCTGTTGAGATGCCTCTAGTTTTCAGTTTGTGTGAATTGCTCCATGTTAGGTTAGCATATTCTTCTGTTAAAGCTCACCAATCAGCATTTCTGCTACTCTGTCATCTGAGTTTGAGGTCAAGCAATTTCCTAAATACATCCTTCATATCAGGCCCCCCAAGAAGCCTATTCAAC
Organism: Protopterus annectens; assembly: GCF_019279795.1. Classification (NCBI taxonomy): domain Eukaryota; kingdom Metazoa; phylum Chordata; order Ceratodontiformes; family Protopteridae; genus Protopterus; species Protopterus annectens. Next base: position 171,137,805 of record NC_056728.1, on the reverse strand, counting down.
TTTCCTGAGACCTTAATTTTGTACTTGAAAAATTGAGTTGGGCTCCTTTTGAGCCTGGAACTTCAGCTTCAGTACAACATTGTACATGGAAGATTGTCCTTCTTTTGGCACTTACTTCAACTGAGACAGTGTTTGCACTCCAGGATCTTATGGTTGTTCCTCCTTTTTTCATTTTTGTCATAGGGACAGAGTGTCTCTTCATACTTATCCTGGCCCAAGGTGGTTAATGAATTTTCTATTAATCAGTCTATTAATTTGCCCTGCTTCTTTCCTTCTCCACAGTCTGCTAGTGAGAAGGTTATTCACACTTTTGATTTGCATAGGCAGCTCAGATATTATTTAGATAAGACTAAGGCCATTCAAAAGTCTGAGCAATTTTTATTAACTTTCATCCCAGCTCTTTAGATTTGGCTGTTTCTAAGGAAATGATAGCCTGATAGATCTCTAAGGCTATTTCTTTTTGTTACTCCTTTCATGGAAAATGCCTTTCTGCCTCTATTACGGATCATTCTACCAGGGCTGTTGCTTCATATGGTACCTTTTTCAAAGGATTGAATGCCAATTCCATCTTTGAGACTGCTACTTGGAGCTGTGTCCATACTTTCACTAAGCATTACAAACTGGCTTTGCAAGAGCTATTTTGAATGGGTTTCTCGAGGTCCCTTCTGGGCTTCCCTCCTCCCAAGTTTACTGTTGCGCTGTTGTCCTCTCCCATTGGTAATGAATACAGTGACAGTGACATGGAAGGACATAATACAGTTGTGTAACATCTCCCTCCCACATCCCCCTTCTGCTGTGTTCTGCTGTGTAACATCTCCCTCCCACATTCCCCCTTCTGCTGTGTTCCGCTGTGTGTAACATCTCCCTCCCACATTCCCCCTTCTGCTGTGTTCCGCTGTGTGTAACATCTCCCTCCCACATTCCCCCTTCTGCTGTGTTCCGCTGTGTGTAACATCTCCCTCCCACATTCCCCCTTCTGCTGTGTTCCGCTGTATGTAACATCTCCCTCCCACATCCCCTTCTGCTGTGTTCTGCTGTGTAACATCTCCCTCCCACATTCCCCCTTCTGCTGTGTTCCGCTGTGTGTAACATCTCCCTCCCACATTCCCCCTTCTGCTGTGTTCCACTGTGTGTAACATCTCCCTCCCACATTCCCCCTTCTGCTGTGTTCCGCTGTGTAACATCTCCCTCCAACATCCCCCTTCTGCTGTGTTCCGCTATGTAACATCTTCCTCCCACATTCCCCCTTCTGCTGTGTTCCTTTTCTTTTTTCTCCTTCTGAATGCACATGTTCTTCCTAATTCCTTGGACTGTTGCTCCTCCTGGGGCTTTTCATTTCTTACATATGTACATCTGTACATCATCTTTAAGTCCTGTACCTTGAGCGAGGGGCATACATGTGACATACTATGTCTTTAAAATCATAAGTCTTTGGTATACTGCCCTGACATTGGGCTATCCTTGGCAGAGAATCCATTTGGTAATGAATACTGCAACAGTGAAGAGAAGGACATTTGCTGCTATGGTAAGATTTTATACAGCTGTATTTTCCTGGTCCCTGCCCCAATCCCTCATCATCATCATCATCTTCAACCCCCTTTTTCCCATATTTCTACATGGAGTTGGGATGTCATGTTAACTGTCGCCATCTCTTTTGATTCATTGCCACACCCCTGCTTTCTTCAACACTCATGCTTAACTGTCACAGATCTTCTCTCAAACAATCCATCTACCTCTTTGCTGGACACCCTTATTTTCTTTTGAATTCTTCCTGTCTGTCCCAAATCATCTTCAACAGATTGTCTTCTGTTTTTTTGTGTGTGTGCAAACCACCATAATCTATTCTCTTTTAATTTTTTTTCTGCAATTGGAGCTACTTTGGCTTCTGCTCTTAAGTTTTTGTTTCTTAATCTGTCTTCCAGTCTGCATCCTACCACCCATCTCTACCTTCCTCATCTACCCTGCCTTTACTATCCAGGTTTCTGTACCATACAGTAGTACTGGTTTCACCACTGTTTTATACACCATACTTTTCAGCTTCTTTGGCATTCTTCTGTCATACATTACAACTGAAACACTATGCCAGTTGGCTGCATCCCCTCTGATTCCAGCTTTGACCTCTTCATTCAGATATCCCTTCTCCTCAAACACCCCTCCTAGATAGTTGAAGTTGTTGACCTGTGCCACTGTCTTCCCCTTTATCTCAATTCTCAGCTTTTTCTGATTTCCCCAGTTTGCTGTCATTACCATTGTCTTACCTGTTCTCAGTTTCATCCCATGTGCCTTCAGTTTTGCATTTCATTCCACTATGCTTTGCTGAAGTTCTTTTTCAGAGTCTGACTGTAATGTCACATCATCTGCATACAGCAATGTTGTTGATCTGTCCCCTTTACCATCTTTGCTATTGTAATCCACCACTAGTATGAACAAAAGTGAGATCAGAGCTGAATCCTGATGCACACAACCCATTCCCATTGGGAACCCCTCTGTGAGGCCAAATACTGTTTGTACTTGAGTCACTGTGTCTTTATACTTAGCCTGCACTAATTTTATCAATGTTTCAGGGACTTTGAACCACCACAAGAATGCCTAAATCAACTAATTTCGGACCTTGTCATATGCTTTCGCCAAGTCTAGGAATGCCCAATTGGACTCTAGCTTCTTCTTAACTATCAGTCTCACTGCAAACATTGGGTCAGTTGTGCTGCATCCTGATCTAAATCCAAAATGCTCATCTCCCATCTTACTTTCTACTTCTCTGCATATCTGATTATCAATTACCCTCTACAGAACTTTCATGCAATGTGACAGGAGTTTGACACCTCTGTACTGCCCCAGATGTGGATGATCCCCTTTGTTCTTATACACTGGCATAAGTATGCTTATTCTACAGTCATCTGAGATGTTTTAAAAACTGCTATGAGTAACTTCAGGAGCCATTTCTCCCTTATCTCACCCAACATCTTTATCATATCTGCTGTGACCTCATCTGAGCCTGCTACTTTGCCTGACATAATTTTACTTTTTCTGTGGTGGCCTCCTGTTCTTCTTTCATTCTGTGGGTTTTTTTGGCATTCAGAAGCTTTTGAAAATACTACTTCCATCTGCCTTTGATGTCCTGTGAACTGGTGAGCAGTTTGTTGCTGGCATCACTTATGAATGGTGTTAGACTATCTTCTTTATCTTTCTTTGTCTTGCAACTTAATATAGTTTCTTTGTTCCACATTCTGGGTCACTTTTCAGAAGCTGATAGACCATCTCTAATGCTCTGTTCTTTGTTATTGCAACTTCTGTCTTAGCCTCTTTGTTAACCAACCAGTATTCCTTCCTAGCCTGGTTCGTCTTTTCTATGTCCCACTTTTTCCTGCACTCCTCCTTTCTTTTGATTACTTCCTGGACTTCTGCATTCCACCACTTTCCTTATGTACCTAATTTCCATACCTGGCTCAGCCACATATCGGTTCTGTGGTCCTCAAACATGCTATCTTGAGGCTCTACCATTCTGCTTCAACTCCACCTATTTCCTCCTCAGCCCAGTTTCTGTTGACCTTAGAGTCTTCTCTGACCACTGCTTGCAAATAATTATGGCAACCAGTGGCTTATACTGTGGGTCTACTGTTTCACTGGAGTAACTGCAATAACTGATTCCACCTCAGTCCCCTTTCCTTACTAGGAGGAAGTCTACCGGAGATGCATGTTGGCCACTCTCGAATGTGATCTTGTCTCATGTGGTCTCACTTGCTGAACCATGTGTTGGCTATTACCAAGCCATTTGCCAGACAGAAGCCTAGAATGGCCTCTCCTCCTTTATTCCTGTTGCCCCATGCATGTGGACCCAAGCAGTCCTCAAATCCTGTTCTGTCTGCCCCAATATGTGTATTCAGGTCCCCCATTATCAGCATCAATTCTTGTTGTCCTGTTTATTTAGTAGGTCCTGCAACTATTGTTTGTACTGTTCTCTTCACTACCCCAACCTTGCTGTGGGGGCATCGGCTGAGATTATAACTACTGTCCTTTCTCAGATTTCATAAAAAATTCTTTTAAAGTATAACAAACTGTTTTCTGCAAATGTAGCAAACAGTTGCTACAGTTTATATACTGCACAGTGCTTGTTGAAAAAAAATAGTATTTATTTTACTTTTAAACTGTAGCAATCTGTTACTACAGTTTAGACTACACAAAGAGAGCTACAGTGCTAAGGTTTGACTGCAAATATAATACCAGCTTTCTGAAAGCCAGTATGCACTAAAGAGTGATTGGGATGATGGATGTATAGATGGCCAATTTGATTACGCCGTCCCTAACACTTTGCCCATGAGCAGTTGCCCCCTTTGCCCCACTCTAGCAGTTGCCCCCTTTGCCCCACCCTAGCTGTGCTACTGAAGACACTCACACTAACCTTTTTTTTTTGGTCGCCCTTGGAATATCATTCAAACATCCTGGCCCCAAGTGTCCCACATTCACACTGGTTCTACCAGCCCATTTCCAACTCCCCCATACTTACTCCAGTTTTTGCTGGGGCCAATCATGGATCCTAAGGGTGTCCTGAGGGTTCAACCATCTCCACATCAATGCTGGAGGACTTCTTTATATGCCCTACCCACTCCAAATGCTTCCTCCCATGCTCATCAATTAGGTCTAAGGGCAACTCACCTCTTTGGACCATGCCTCCCATAAAAGAAACCCATTGATGAACACCCTAATGTCTAGGACAGACATGACCATCTCTCCCTGCTGCTCCATTAGTCGCACAAGCCGGTAACCAAACCCAGGTCAGTTGGTCCATAATTAGGTTAGGTCTTTATTCTTCTATGCAACTAGAGTGGCATTCATCCTAACCTTTTGGAAATGAGTGGGGGAAATAATATAGAGATCTTTCAATTTGCCAAAGGTCCGATATTTTATTTTATTTATTTTATTTTATTTTATTTTATTTTAGTTTGCTTTTGTTTAGCATGTTTGTCCTTTTCAGTGGAGTTCTGCGGAGAAAAGCTCCATCATATTACAAACATTTTTAAACAGATGTAGTAATTTACATGAACAGACATTAGGTCATATGCATACCTCTCAACCTCTTAGAGCAAGAAATCTGGACAAAGCCATAAATAATGGGGGGACAAAGGCCCAAAAATAGGGACAATTTTTAAATATTGCTCTTACAAACTTAGAAAGTTGACAGAATAACAGGTTTTGTGTTAGCATAAACTTTCTTAAAGGTGTAGAATTTGAAATTCAAATGTCTATCCTTATTTTCTGACTTTTATCTTTAATGACTTGACAATGATTTGCCAGAAAAACACAATTTTATGAAAAATGGACCCCAAATATGATACAAAAATCTGGACATTTTGCAAAAATTTGTACAGTTGATAGGTATGATATGCATTAACAATTACACATTCATTTGCTAGCGAGATGACATTTATATGAAATAAAGGCAGAACATTACATTATTGACATACTCATGCATTAGTAGATGTTGAACACTGAACATTTGAAGATGTGAATTAGTGGGTTTGTCAGATAGATAACAGATCATGTTATTAGTGATTAGAAATTCAAGGAAATGGAGGTGAGACAAGGAACTAGGTAGAGCCGAAAATGTTAATTTTGCAGTTAAGCGGCATACCTCTCAACTGTACAGATTTTCGCAGAATGTCCAGATTTTTGTCTCATATTTTTGGTCCATTTTTCAAAAAATTGTGTTTTTTTCAGGCACATTAGTGGCAAATTTTTTAAGATTAAAGAAAATCCATGCTACTGTAAAACCTATCATTCTATTAACTTTCTAAGTTTGTAAGAGCAATATTTAAAAAGTGTCCCTAATTTTGTGCCTTTGTCCCACTTTTATTCATGCCTTTGTCCATATTTCTTGGTCTAAGAGGTTGAGAGGTATGGAGGTGGGGTATACAGCAGATTCATAAATAGTTATATATGCAGCTGTCATACAGTTCATATTAGAAGTACAGAGATGGGGTGTGAGCAGTGCCACAAAACTATGTAGAGGGCTGGAAAATGCTAGCAAAACCATTCAGGTGTTGGTGAAGATGTAGGGTGGGGCATAGGATTCTGAATGAAAATAAATGATTGATGAAACGGCAAGCTGAAGACAACATTGGATTTTATCTTGGTAATATACAGGAGAAGAGCCTTGATTTGATAGGTGATGTTTTAGTTGTGTTTTAAATGAGTTTGCATTCTGAATGGATTTCAGTGGTAGTGGGATGTGGTTCCATAGTTTAGATACACTATTTGAATACAAAGAGTCACCTGCAGTATTAGATGATTTGGTTATAGTGATTAATGATTTTTCTCTAGAGTGTAAAGTTCCATTGAGGGAGGAGTATTGTATTAAGTTGTTAAGGGCTGGGCAGTTTTCTGTTTAACAGAGAAGTCTATGTATTGTAGTTATCAGAGAAAGAGCTATGTGATGTGGCAGTTCTAACCGGTTTAATAACCAGTTTAACACTGAGCGATAGGCAGTGGTGTGTTCTATTGTTATAGATTACTGGTTATTTTATTATAAGAATGTCCATATTTGGAAAGTTGCAAGAGTTGAAGGTTCATGACGACTAGGGCAGCATAGAGGAGAGATAGCAGTGAGGAATTAGAGGCTATAATTCTTTGGGCTGTGACAGTGAAGCAGGTTTTTAGTCTGTATGGGGTATCTAGTATTTGGTTACATCTTTGGACTGTGACAGTGAAGCAGGTTTTTACTCTGTTTGAGGTACCTAGTATTTAGTTACATCTTTGGACTGTGACAGTGAAGCAGGTTTTTACTCTGTATGGGGTGCCTGGTATTTGGTTACATCTTTGGACTGTGACAGTGAAGCAGGTTTTTACTCTGTATGGGGTATCTAGTATTTAGTTACATCTTTGGGTTGTGACAGTGAAGCCGGTTTTTACTCTGTATGGGGTGCCTGGTATTTGGTTACATCTTTGGGCTGTGACAGTGAAGCAGGTTTTTACTCTGTATGGGGTACCTAGTATTTGGCTACATCTCTGGGCTGTGACAGTGAAGCAGATTTTTACTCTGTGTGGGGTACCTAGTATCTGGTTACATCTCTGGGCTGTAACAGTGAAGCAGGTTTTTACTCTGTATGGGGTACCTAGTATTTTGTTAATCTTTTGACTGTGACAGTGAAGCAGGTTCATAGGTAGGTACTAGGCTATTGGCCGTGGGGCCTATACAAGCCCAGCCAAAAATGTACCCTGGCTTTTGCCACCCAAGAAAATTATTTTCCTGTGCCACTATCGAGCAGAGCCACAGAGGTGATCCCCGGGGTGAATTTCCTATTTCCATCCAATCATCAAGATTTTTCTTGAAGAGTGCTAATGAGGAGCTTTGTTTGATATATATATGTAGTTTATTCCAGAGTATGGGAAGTCTCTGGGACAGGAATCTATACCTCCAGCATGTTCTGTTTATTGTGGTGACAAGGTTTAGGTCCCTAGAGCATGTAGCTCAGAGGGATTGGGATTTCTTTAAGTGGAGCATGTCCAACAGCTCTGGGTTTGACATAGCTTTGTATGTTAGGCAGAGATCACCTCTGAGTAGGCGATATGCGACGGAGTAAAGCTGGAGTTTTTTGAGACGGTCTGCGTAGAGCATCTGTTTGAGGCCGGTAATCCTTTTTGTGAGGTATTTCTGAGCCTTTCCAGTTGTT
>NC_056728.1:171047638-171125138 GCF_019279795.1 Protopterus annectens | reverse complement strand
TTTTACTGAAATAACACCAATAGAAATTTAGATCTGAATATTTTGGGGGTAGCATTTTACCTATCAACCTGTTTGGTTGAGAATTCCGAGCAATCCATAAATAAGGGGGAGGATAAATTGGGTTCAGTTTTTAAATATTACCCTTATTCAATTAATAAGTTTTAAATATTACCCTTATTCAATTAATAAGTTTTAAATATTACCCTAATTCAATTAATAAGTTACTAGAATGACAAGTTTTGCATGTTATGCATTTTTGAACAATAAGTATAAAAGTCTAATTACTGACTTTATTGCCTGACTGTTATCATGACTAATATACCAGGAAATCAAAAATGTTATGAGGGACAGAACAAATCTCTGGAGTAAAATTTGGGAAATTCTGCAAAATAAGGTCAATTGAGGGGTATGGGTAACACTCAAAAGGGAATGTCTGATCACAATAATCTATTTCAGAATTTAAATACTTTTTTGGATGTGTGCTATTTTAAATGATGTAGTTATGATATTCTGATTGTTGTTATAATGGCTTATGATCAAATATCAGCAGAAGAATTTAAGAATTCCCTATTTGTAATGACTGAGATCATTAAAAAGTACAGTTTTGTACCTACCATAAATGTAGATGTTCGAGGATCTCCATTGCTGCAGTCCTTACATATGGGTATTCCGCTGTCCACCATCGGCCCGAATACCAAAGGGCTAGAACCGACGTCGGTCATCGGCGCCCAAGACTGACGTCAGTACGTGCCAGTACAAATGCGCATGACCGACGCCATAACCTCAGTCTTTCTTGCCTCAGACGTCAGAATGCAAAAAACACCACCCAAACCCCAACCTAAAAAGAAAAAGGGGGAAGGAGGGAGGGAAAATTGGACTGCAGCAATGGAGATCCTCGAACATCTACATTTATGGTAGGTACAAAACTGTACTATGTCATTACATACTGCAGATGTTGAAGAAGTTCGTGCTTGCCTTGAGCCAGAATCAAACAGTCGTCCAGATAAGGATAAATTTGAATTCCCGTTAGCCTGAGAAAAGCTATTACTGGAGCCAGGACTTTTGTGAATAACCTGGGCGCAGTAGACAAGCCAAAGGGCAATGCAGAGAACTGATAATGCAAATTCCCATTCCGAAATCTCAGGAATTTCCTGCAACTGGGCCTGATAGGAATGTGAAGATAGGCCTCTTTGAGATCCAGAGTCACCATCCAGTGATCTTTGCCCAGCATAGGTAACAGCAGTTGCAGTATTAACATCTTGAATTTTGGAATTTCCAGAAAGGTATTTAGAATGGACAAGTCCAGAATTGGTCTCCAAGTATTTCCTTTCTTTGGCACTAAGAAAAGACGGGAATAAAACCCTGTGCCTCTTTCTGCAGAAGGTACTTCCTGTATTGCTTCCAACTGAAGCAGAGAAGAAATTTGTGTCTGTGCTCCCAGTCTTTGCTGACGAGGCACATCCGGCATACCTTTGAAAGGAGGGAACGTGTGAAAATAAAATTTGTAGCCTCGATCTATTATGTCCAATACCCATTTGTCTTGGGTAACCAAATGCCAATTCCCTTTGAAAAGTCTCAGTTTTCCTCCTAGAGGGGCTGCCAGCAAGGCAGAGTCCGGCAGCTGAAGACACGGGTCATTGGGTCTGTTTCTGAAAGGACTGACCCCTGCCCTCCCCAGCAGAAGGGGTAGAAGAACTCAAAGACCTAGAAGTAACAGGGCCCTGAGAGGAAGCCCTACCTCTACCTCGCCTCGACCTGCCCCTAGATTGATAATCCGAAGAGGGGAAAGACCATCCCTTAGCAGGCCAATTCCTACTGAACTTAGGGGGCTGAACCTGTAAAAAAATCCTTAACTGTCTGCATAGACTTAGCTTTTTCCTCCATTTTTTTCAAAACTCATTATACTGGAGGACCAAAAGAACATCAGATTGTAGAGGAGCATCCATAATTCGAGCCTTAACATGCTCTGACAAGGTCTGATCTTTAAGCCAAGCATGCCTACGAATGACTGAACTAGTAGCAGCCACCCTGGAAGAAGCCTGTAAAGCATCAAAACCACACTGCAAAGAATGCTTACCAACTTGGTCTGAAGCATGCACTAAATCCTGAAGCTCCTTACATTCAATACCTTCAGCCAAAGCATCTACTTTACATTTCAATTGGCCCAGCAAATAATTTTGATACCGGAGCATATGAAACTGACAATTTAAAGCTCTCATAGCCAAAGTAGAAGAGGTATACAGTTTTTTACCCCACCTATCCAGGGCCCTAGCATCCTTGTCCAGAGGAACTGGATTCCTAACCACAGAAGCCCTAACCCCTTTGGGGCCTTGAGTAATAGTTTCTGGATCAGCCCTAGGACTCTTATATAAGTACTGGTGAGCTTCCGGAACCCTGTAGTATCTATCTGGTTTAACCGGGGCAGGAGGCAGAGAATCTGGGTTAAGGGCAGCCTCAGAAAACACATCCTGAACAACATCCAGTACAGGGGGAATAGCCAAGGGCCTATGCTGAGGCAAAAACAAGAATTCTCTTAGTCTTTTACGGGAATCAGAATAATCCTGGCCCTCCCATTTGAAATGTTCCCTCATGGAATGCAAAGTCTCAGAGAAAGAAAAATCTTCTGGAGGGGACGCAGAGGGAGTAGAGTCCTCAGCCTACGAATCAGAATAGGGAGGGAAATCCTGAAGTTCTTCTACAGAGGAATCTGACTCATTGGAAGACTGAACCAAACCCTCCAACTCTGTCTCTACCCTGGGCCTCTTCACAGGGGGCATAGAACCCTAATTAAAGTAATCAAATCTTCAGCCATCTTTAACATGTGCTTCCTAGGAGCTGGACCCTGGGGACTAGCACCAGCAGGGGCAGACTTAGACTTAGAATGGGCTTTGCTTTGAGAAGGAGGAGGCCTAACTACCCTATGAGGGGAGGGAACCACTGACATCAGAGAAGCACCCTCAGCCTGGCCTAACACAGGAGAAGCCACTTCCAGCAGTAACAAAGGCTCCCCTTGAGACTCAGGTAAACTTTCAGAAGGAGCCGCTGAAGTAGCCAGTGGTACTACAGAACCGGCGTCCGGAGTGGACGCCTCATCCTGTTTGGACCGCAAAGACTTTTCTTTGCATTTCTTAGAAGAACCAGTCGTCGGAGAATCTGACGGCATGTTATAATTACAACGTTTACCAAACACCAGCCTAGCACAGTCTAACCGACGTTTAATAGTACGCTTGTTAAAAGTAGCACAAAAGCGACACCCAACAACGTCGTGCTCAGGCCCTAAACAAGGAATGCAGAGTGAATGGTAATCCCTATGAGGAATCTGTTTCCCACAAGAAATACAGTTATTAACTTTTTCTGACATCCGTCAATGCTGAGGCAAGAAAAAGACAAAAGTGTCCCCAATGGCGTACTTAGCCCAACTTGGTCTCCGGTCTGAAACTCGAAAACCGACAATTCCAGAACGCCGAACGGCACTTGCAAATGCTGCTTCTGCTTAGGACCACGCGGCAAGAAAGACTGAGGTTATGGCGTCGGTCATGCGCATTTGTACTGGCACGTACTGACGTCAGTCTCGGGCGCCGATGACCGACGCCGGTTCTAGCCCTTTGGTATTCGGGCCGATGGTGGACAGCGGAATACCCATATGTAAGGACTGCAGCAATGGGAGACGAAGAACATCTACATATCTCTACATTCTTTAAGCTGAGGCTTCTTCATTTTCATGCATGTTAATATGCATTGTCATTAACATGACATCCATAGTACCAGCAAGCAAAAACATGAAAGAAACTGCAGCCAAAGTAAACTTTCCATCTTCAAAATGTGGGGTATGTTATCAATTTGATAGTTTCCAAAGGTAGTCAACTTCCCAAAGGATACTGTTTTGCATTTCTTGGTATAGAGTTTTAGACTGCATCTCTGGCATCAGTCAGCTGTCTGTGTCAGTCCTTTTTGGAAAATAATAATGTTGTTGGAGGATTTTGTTACAGCTCCTAGTTTGTAATCATCTGAAAACTAGGTCAACCAAAAGTCCGTGGCATTAACTTTGACTTCCAAGATGAAGAAGATGCTGAAAAGGAGCAGACCCAGGATACAGATCTCTGAGGATCTCCACTAGTGACCACCTCTTTGTTGAGGTGGATTCCCCTATCCTAACTTCCTGGTTCCTATTAGTGAGTAAGCTAGCTATCCAGCAGGTGAAATAGGGATTTATACATAATTTAGTGAGCTGTTCTGCAATGCCTGAATAGGGTATTGTGTTGAATGCCTTGACTAGGTCAAGGTAAATAGTATGCACCATTTTGCCCTCATTCATTGCTTTAGTGACCTTGTGAGGTTCATCATGTTGAGTAGGCATGTGTACGAAGTCTTCCTATGTCATCATTTATCAAATCCATAATTATTCTTTCCATGGTTTTACATATGAGACTAATAAGGGTTATGGGTCAAACATTTCCCAGGTCCATTGATGACCTGTCCTTGTGAAGATGGATAATAGTTGCAGTCTTCCATTCATTTTTCATAAAGCTGGTGATTCTAGTGGGCCCAATAGGTCATACTTCATGCTATTAAGGAGGCATCCTGGTGTATTATCAGTTCCCATCAATGCAGTGTTTTTTGGTTTAGAGATTGTACTTTAAAGACCTGTTTCCTAGTGATAATTGGGAAAGTAATGGTTGAGGGTATTTTTGGAATGGTACTTGGGGGCGAGAGAGGGGTAAAACTGAAACTGAATTGATCATCCAATAGATGTTCTATGTTCTCAGCTTCAGTATTGGTGGCTCCATTTACAATTAGTTTGTCAAGTTGTTGTGCAGTGTCTTTGAGGTTACATCCATAGCTGAAGTATGCCTTGTGATTATTCTTAGCCTGAGAGGCTCCTTTTACTTTAAACTCAGCTTTGGTAGACATTTGCGTGAGATGCTTATTTAGTTTGGTGAAGAAGTTCTTACCTTGCTGGGCATTCACTTTCTATCTGCACATGCTTTTCTTCCTTCTGTTGTACAACCTAGTAATGCTTAGATTCCACCAGGTGGTTTCATTTTTTAGTTTGGCCTGTGCTTACTTAGAATAGGTAGCACTGCATTTATGCAGATGTATATGTGATTGTAAAGGGTCTTTTGTGAATGACTCCACATAGGTAATAGTGTTTTGTGGGTTTGGGGGGGGCCTATAAATGTTGTCATGTTGTCCCTTAAAAGCATGAAGCTTGTTAACAGAATATTAAGTGCTACATGGTAAGACATTCCATGAACATTAAAAACTATAAAATAGCAATCACTAGCATTTTGCCTAACAGTAATCCTCTGTGAATTAAAATAAAAAATACATTTTATTTTATTTATCCTTTATTGATTGGGTTAGGCCCCATGTGCTAATGGCCTCTTTTTAGGGAACACCTGAGGTGGTGTTATCTACTACTAGGGGAAACTTGTCCAGTGCATCACGGAACTTCTACTTTTTCAATAGGTGCTTAGGTTCTTTATATCCACCTGAGCTACCACCAACTCAAGCAGATGGGAGCTATGTTTAATATCTCATCCAAAGGATCACATGCTCAGGAGTGAGCTCTCCCCCATTATACGACACTGCAGTGCCAGCAATCTATTTAACTGTTGTGGGACTATAACGTGAAACCTTCAGCACCAGAGGGGAGGGTGCTACTTGTTTTGCATCTGACACTAACTATTGTTATTGAATGCCATGGCATGCATATGAGGCAAACTCAGAGATGCTCTGTAAAATCATAAACAGGTAAGAAGCAAACTAGTCTAAGTCACTTAAAAATTAATAGAACAGATTTTACAGCAACATACATTTTTTGAACATTTTAAGAACAAAAACCATAAAACTCTGTAGCGCCTCTGCTGGTATATTGGGGTAAAGCCCTAACTATGGTCTAGATGACCAGGGTTTGCTTAGCAGCTTGGGTGATTGATGGAGCATCAGGGAAGGTTTGCCTATCCCAGGAGGGCATGGTCCAAAGAGGGGAGCTGCCCTTGGACAAACAAGTGTGACTGTTGGGGAAAGGGAAGTGGGTAGGTCATTAAAAAATTCTGCCAGGACACCCTGAGGCTCCACAACTGGCTCCAGCAAAAAAAAAAAAAAAAAAAATTGAGTAAGTCCAGATGGTTCAGAGAGTAGCTGGTAGAGCTGGCATGGACATTGTGTACTGAGACCTGGACCTATTAAAATCAGGTCTGAGTGAACCAAAAAAAGCTATGTAAATCTAATAATTGGCATTATTGGCTGTCTATAAACCTTAATGTCTTTTTAACAGGGGGCTTGGGGTTAAGCATAATGGTTAAAGTGTTTACTTCACTGACAGAATGTAGAGTTTGATTCTCATGTCAGAAGAAAACTTCTAGCCTTAAAATGTACCACAAGGGCAGCTAGCCTAGTACTTAACCATGAACCCTCTCAAATTTATCAGAAATTAAAGATGCAAGTGAAGGTCTAGCAGTTATTGCACTGGATTAAGGCATTACACTCTTGGTGAACTGCTTCCTGTAGTCAAGGGTAAAAGGTTTGATTCTCTCTCTCTACCTATGCATACTGTTTTTTTTTCTTTACTTTTATGATGATCACAGACATTTGCATTTAAATTAAAACTTTTATTAAAAATTTTACAATAAAAGCACAAACATTTTGTGAGCAAAACAAAACACTCTCACGTTCACATTGAAAAGAGAGAGCATGGGCAACAATAAATGTTCCTTCCTTTGAAACTCGCATTTATTGAGAATGCAGCTGGCAATCCATTAGATTACTACACTAATGCAAGGATTCATAGTCCAATTAGCATATAGTAAAGCACTAAATAGGGGCCACCTGAGGGATGCAGGAATTCAAAATACAAATTTGTAATAAATTAGATGACAGTTTGGGACAGCCTACTTGGATGCAAGTGTCTCTTTTCAGGAGCAGCACAAGAGCTCTGTCTGGTGAAATCACTTTGACAGGATGGCATTAAACAAACAAAGGATGAGGGAATCAAAAGCTGTACTGCAGGAAGCAGCTTATTAACAGCCTTAGCTTCATTATGTACCAAACCGTTGTTGCTCAACGCAGTGCATTTCACACCATTGTTCCTGCAAAAATCAAGATAAACTAAAGTTGCATTCATAGTTAATATTTTAACATTAAACTAATAGACTTTATGCTGTGCAGTTTATTCACAGTGAAATACTTGCACTGTCAGCATTCAAAAAATAGGGAAAGAAAGGGTCATACCAAAAACATATCTCGTATGATGCAACCCCTATTTGCTACAATTGATTAATTCCTTTACACCATAATTTCTCTGGGATGCAGGATAGACACGCACACACATACACACATACATACACACACACACACACACAGAGTATCAGTAACAGCTCTTTGTTCAATTGTATACATTCGTATGTCTGTTTATGAGAAAATAAATGAGCAGATACATAATGATTGAGAATTGTATTTCAGCTCACTCTGGTGTGAACCATACAGTGCATTGCAGTGCACATCCCCATGTCCTCCCAATCTCTTAGCTCAAGGTTCTGAGAAAAATACCCAACAATCAAGAATACATTTTAAATCTTTCTCTTATTACTTATAAAGTTGCATTAGCAAGCTTTTTCTGAAGGAAGCAAACTCACATGCCTTACATTTATTGACTGAAACACAGAACAATTTGCCAGAAAGACAAGGAACAGACCAAAAATAATTCTCAATTTCTTTGCTCAAGAATTCTAGATAAAGCCAACTCTGTTGGGGGTGGGAGAGACAAATTTTGAATACTATTTTTGATCTGCATCCTAACCAGGTAAACCACCAGAGAAAGTTTTCTTTTTCTGGATGACTCAGGAGTTCTAAGGTACTTTGCTCACAGCCCATAAGCAAATGGAGGTAGGGGGTTCAAGCCCTATGCGTTTGTTTACAGGAAGCAATTTGTTAATAGCACAGAGTCTTAAGTGCCAGATGTAGGTGTAGTATTTAGTGTGAATTAAGCCTGCAGGTACAGAGATTGATTCTGACATTGTCAGCAAGTCAGCGTAATCAGAAACTCCCTAACTAATTTGGGCATTTTAAACACATACACACATGCACACACTCACACTGAATTGGAAGTAAAAATGAGGCTTGCACAGATGGGAAATACAACTAGCAAAACAAAAATAAATAAATAACTGGGGTGAGATTATTTACTGGGGTACTCGGGTAGCACACACATTCACAGATGGGGGCATGTCCCCACCCCATGTACCTCTCTTTAACACTGCCACTGATCTTACACAAGCAGAAAGGGTGATCTGTAGCATCTCCACGAGCACGTTAATGCAGCTCAGTTAACCAATTTAAACATCCTAGTTTTTGTTTGGTCCCCCTACAGATCCTTTTCCATACATAATCATAAAAGCTGCAACACTGGTTAGTAGGTCATAGGAACCTACAGAGAACTTCTATGTTTGCTTATTTCTGAACTACAATAATTTTTGCAAAAGATCCTTGCTGTCTGTTCTTAAACAACTGTACCCCTGCTATCTTCTGGATCATCTTGCAATTGCAGCGAGTACAAATGACACTAAATAAGATGTAACATTTTTGTACACTCTTCTAGGGAAGAAAACTATGGCATCATGCTGCAAATAGCAATTATACTCACAAGGAACCATGGAGGAGTGCATGCATCTTTTCAACTGATTTTCTATATCATAAAACATTTTTCTGCTAAAGCCAAAACCATCTTCCTGACCACACCTCCAACTCAGTGCCCCAAACTTTACCTTAAACCCTCTCAAATGATTCACTAACGCATTCTACTTAGACCATGAACTATGGAACTGGCAGTTAATTATGGACTGGGCATGTAGCACAAAGGACTATGTCTACAGTTTGTTTACAAGCTTCATTCTGCATTCCATGGTTTGACTCCATCAACCTCCACTGGACTCTGAGCAAATCATTCAACCAGACAGCACTTCCTTGTAGCAGGTGGGTTTACCCATTTAACAGATAAATTAAAGAAGTCCTTAGCCAATTCATTTTACAACGTATCTCATTATCATCTATTTAAAGACAGACGTTTTACACATTGCCAGAGTCTATCTGTATGCAACTTTTGGAAATGATAGAAGATTCTCGGTTTCTTTTCTTTTCCCTTTTAGTTTACCGCACCTGCAACTAAGACATCATCGAGATCTTACATACACCTTCTGTTCCCTACTAGTTTTTGTTGTAACTAACTGTGCAAAAATATTATTTACTTTTATTTATCTTTCTTGCTTAGTTCCTGTATTTTTGGAGCATTGCTGTTTTCTGAAGTACAATGTAACAAGCTAAGGAAGGACCACTGTGTCCTGCCTAAGTATGTAACATAAATTAAAATGAAAACAATGATGTTTTGAAGTGATCACTTTGAGAGGAGTAGATCCCAAAACCAAGCACATAGTTTAGTCTTTAGGCTCAGCACAATGCACTTAGGTTCTGTCATGCAGACAATGGCACATTTCAGTGCAAAAAAGTATATTTGCATATTTTCTCAAAGCTATTTGCAAATTGTAATATACAACAGTCAGTGCGGTACAAAGAGGGATATAGTTCTTTAAACATAACTTCATATTCCTATATGTTTCACTCAGTCTGTTTTCTTTCTTACAGCAACTAATTGCTGTGTTCCGTCTCAGTTTCTATACGCATTTTGTAAGTAAGATTACACTTTTGGAATAGGACATTCAAAATAAAACCTCTCAAGTCATGTTTTCTTTCTCTGAATACTTCACAATATGCTAGTTAATAGGAGTATAATTCCTACTATACTTCGACAAACCTACTTGTCTGCACTATGGTTTTTGACACCATTGCCCCCTTTAAAGGTAACTGCATTTGCCATTTAAACAGATTTATTTTTTTTTGCATTCCAGGTTCCCTTTTCTTTACACAATCCATGAGAAGCACTGTATTGTGATCCTGAAATCACTCTTCCAAATATTTCCCCATTGCGATGCTAACTGCTGAAGCTATTCCTTAAGATAAAAGATATTTCTTAGCCGATGAGGAAAAAAAAACTCAAACTTGGCAATTTCATTTTTTTTTTGATTCCTGTTTGCATTGCATTTCTGTTTCTGAACTGAGGAATATTCCATACTTTCGGTGCTGCAGGTGTACTTTTTTTCTCAGATAGCCAAGTCCTTGCAGACATTTCAGTATAGAGGAATACAGAATAGTATATTTTACAATATGATGTATAAGTCTGTCTTTGAAAGCTATATCAGACATCTGACATGAAGGCTGGCTATTGTTTGTGTCTGTGACAGGAAGCACCCTGTGTCTCAAAACTGTTTCTATCTCTGGCTTTCCTTTGTGCACATCCAATACTGGTATATTTTTAAAATCACACAGTTACATCTAATGTGCATGTCTGATAGCTTAAATGTGTAGCTTCACATGGGGGAGAAACATCTGAAAAAATAATATTGACATTTTTCTTAGTTTTGAATTTAGTACTTTAGATAACACAGTGTGCACTACCAAATGAAGTGCTACAGCCATGGCTACTACCAAATGAAGTGCTACAGCCACGGCTACTACCAAATGAAGTACTACAGCCACAGCTTCTCCTTTTACATTTGATTTATACTTTTACTTTTGTTACTTGAATCACAGTTGAATGAAATACAAGATGCTATCTATATCTGATTAAAAGACAAATGTGTTCTAATCAGAAAAAAGTAAACGTGGGGCATAGTCTTAAAATGAGACAGTACACCACAGATACATAAGAATGAGCATTAGAATTTTTTTGTACATGGTCAAGATTTCCTGCCCCTCACGTCTAGAACTTTAACTCCACATTCTCCATATCCTACCTCTGTGGTCATAAGTTCTCAAAAAAAATAAAACAAAAATGTATTTAAGTTCTACAGAGTTGTATAAGTTATATTATAATATAATATAATATAATATAATATAATATAATATAATATAATATAATATGATATAGTATAATATAATATAATATAATATATAATATAATCTAATAATAATTCCATACCAGATGTATGGGAGTTACAGGGTGTCTTGCTATCAGAATAAGAATACTTCAGTACCAGATATATGGGGGTTGCAAGGGGGTCTTCCTATCCATAAAAGATAATGAATGGATTTGCATTAAAAAGCTGAATAGCATGCTGTACCCTGCCCCCCCAAAATATAACCTTATTTTTATACCACTTTAATCAGCTGTTCTGCATAACGTCTTTTGGTAAGTTATGTAACTTGTAAAACAGAACGGGAGATTTGTATTTTGTAATCTGTGTTTAGGACAAGTGTGATCTGAGAAGTCAGAATAGATCCTTGGGTTATCTGAAGTCCTAGTGTAAAAACATTGCTTGTAAGGCAGATGCTTTCTCACATCTTATGACCTAAGTTTTGACATGATCTTAAGTAAGATATGTACATCAGTATGTGTAACATTTTGCAGGATTCACACTTCAGTGTTAAGGAGTCACAGTGGGAGAAATCTTTATCATGCAACAACAAGGTGAGTGTTCTTACTGAGAGGTTCGGGACTAAACCTTACAGGAATAAAACATTCTGTGTTAAGACTATCAACATCCAAAGTGAGTTACCTGGCAGGAATGGCAGCGAAGAGGCACCGTTCTCAGCAGTGAGCTGCTTCACAACTCAGAGCAGTGTCACAAGGATGGGGACACTAAAATGTGGCAGCAACGCACAAACCAGTCTGACCTTTAACCCATCTGCCACCAGAGAATGCTGCTGTGGACTGATATCAGTGAAAGAAGCGAACAGTGCATCAAATTAAAATGCTAATGAGCCATTTCAAAGAACATTACATGGGAATAGGAATCATAATCTACCAGGATAATACAAGTTTTGAATAAATTAGTCAAAAGTAAGGACTGGTGTAGTAAGAAATGAGAAGTCATAATGTACTGTCTGCCATGTGAACTTATTCATCCATTCATCTATCCCATAGAAATGAAAAATCATCCAATTCACAATGAAAAATATCAGTGATCATTCAGTCCAAGGAAAGGCTGACAAACCTCAGCATCCCTCCTCAAAAATTTGCTAACATAATGAATTCAGGGGTAGAGCTGAAATAACTAAATAAAGTACTATACATAATCAGAACACACCATATTTTGTAATATATTTGTACAAGACCTATTGTGTTACTATTCAACAGTCACATTACTTCCTTTCATTCATTCCAGTACTTTCTATATAATGTCCCTTACTGACAGTTAAAAAAGTACAAATACCTAACTTTGTTGACTATCACAGTCCAAAATGCTGATTGCTGCTCTATGCCTCTGGGCTTGTCACATACTATCTACCCACAGTGGACACTACAGATAAACTCCCCACAGCAGATGAGTTACAGCCAAGTAAGATATAAAAATGTAAAATATATCCCCATCCACTGCCATTTGCTCTCACAAAGTATTAAAAAAACTCAGTACCAACTTCCATACCCAAGCCATGTTCCACTTCAGTTGGAATACACAATCACCATTCATTCCTAAATGCTCTGATTTAAACGTGACATTCCAGACACTCAACAGCAATACAAATAATAATAACAGAAAGAAAATACCTATCAAAAAGTTTTCTAACACAACCAGTTACAATCCTCGCTTAATACAATTCTTGAATCAAAATGACATTCACACTGCCTATAAAACTAAAGTAGCTAAATTTGCAAGTAACCTTTGAAAAATAATTCATCATGCTGTACTAAAACAATTAAACTGGCTTGCATTCCCACGCCAACTAACTTACACACAGCTAATCACTACTTACAACCCCTATATTCACCAGATTAATGCCCAGTTTTACAGAACACTATATTACTCTCCTTCTGCAGACCTTCGTTCTAGCAAAAACTCCTGATATATATCAGTAAATCAGTCAGAAGTATTAGAGACTCTCTCTACTCCCTCAATGAGGCAGATAACTGGAGAAAAACATTTATAAACATAAAAAGGCATACAGATAATGCTAACAGATTCAAAACTTCACTTAAACAACATCTAAACAACAGCTGGCTTTGCTCTTATGGATATCTGGCTGAGTCTTCTTCCCAGATATCTCTCAACCAACAGCCTTAGCACCTATTTACTTTCTAACCCCACTTAATCTGTCTTGCCTCATAAAATCTCTTTAACTCCACTCTTACTTTCTCACTGCCTTTTCTCCTCCCTAATTGTTGTCTAAGTGTTTTCCTATCATTTCATCAAACTATATTTTCTTTAATTATTAATGTTAATTCAAATTACTAATAACACTAACCAGCATGAGCCAAAGTGAAGAAAACAGCACAAGAACACTGAATTTTCACTGAAAGCTCAAAAGGAATAAGGAAACCAAGGCTTTAGCATATAACAACTTTAATCTCCGCTTTCATCCAACAAGGACTTCTTCAAAACAAAGAATGAAAAATACTGTCTACATTTATACAGTCTAAAAACCAATCAACACTCTCCCTTCAATTAACATTCATTAAGGTATTAATTAAAATCGATCATATAAATTTGATACCATTACTTTACATAAAAAAATTTTCAATCTCCAATCTCTTAAAAAATCACTTAATACTGATGGTGCCGTTTATTCCTGGAAAACTATCGGCACCCAACTTTAATTGCCAGAATGTTTCTCTTTATTCCACCTTATTTTTAAAATTCTCCTCTCTTATCCAAAGGAACTTGCTCTACTATAGTAAACATAAGCTACTCAAAAATTTTACATCTTTATTTTTAATGGCATATAAATGTTCTTTGATTCTGGTGTCTAAGGTCCTAGTAGTCATACCTACATAGTAGGCATCACAGCCAGTGCATGTAAAAACATACATCATGGCTTTTGATTTGCAACTAAACACACCAGAAATTTGAATAGTATAACCAAGATTTTGCAAATTTAAGTAGGGCCCCTCCAGTATAAATCTAGATACTGGGCAATTTCCACATTTATACATCCCCTTGGCCTTAGGGGACAAATATCCTATAGTATTTAATTTGGTGGTATTATGTTGTAATACATTTTTAAGATTATAGGAATTTGTATATACAAATCTAGGGCTAGTCCCCATACATTTAACCATATCGCTTGTAAAATTCTTCAATTATTTCTAATAATAGCACAAATATAACTATCTACAGTCATATCGATGTTACATATAGCTGTATTACATTTATAATCACTTTTCCCACCAGATTTCAGGAAGGATTTTATCAATATATAGGAGGACAAAATCTTTCCTTTTCTGTCTTATTTCATCAGCTGTTTTTGTAAGCATGCCCACATTATACCCCCTGCTCTTAAATAGATTTAAAATAAAGGAGACCTCTCTCTCAAACATATCAACTTTAGATGTCATCATCAAGGCCCTAATTAACTGGCCTCTAGGTATATTATTTTTGATAAACTTGGATGATTACTTAGCTCAAATAATTGTTACTAAAGATATTTTATCTATGAATTCCGCTTTCAAATCTATGATGTAATAAATCCCCTTTGAAATGCACATCCAACAAACTACAAGGCTGTATTCACCTATAGTACATGTCAAAAAATTTGATTTTTCCTTCATTAATTTAACCAAAGAATAAACATAATTTTCAGTACCCTCTAAGCAAAAACATGTCATCCACAAGTCTGTTACAGTAAACAACTTTATAGTTAGTAGCCATGTGTAAAAAAATCTCAAGATCCAACTAGCCAAAACCAAATTGTCAACGCCGGGTGCAACTGCTGAACCCATGGCTACTCCTTTAATCTGTTTATAAACCTGGTTGTTAAATAAAAAAATAATTGTTATTTAACAAAATATTTAACAATTCACAATATAAAATGACATTGTTTCTGTCAATAACACTGAAACACTAAGTGAAACACTAATTAAAACACTAGCTAAACATCTACAGCAGAAGCGCATGTGAAGAGCAAAGAAAAAATATGACATCTGCAAACCATGCAGGATACTTCCTGCAGATAGTACCAAATCTATACCCCCCTAAAAAAAGTCCATTCCTTTTCCTGGCACAACAACCAGGTGGCCAGATACAGGACATGGCTCCACATGCCCCAGCCAGTTAGGTTCCATTTCTGTGCCCTGCTCCAACCTTCCTTTTGTACATTATAGTAAAAAATGTATGTGTGTATATTTGGCAAATAGTTGCTACAGATTATACTGTGCATGGAGCCCTACAGAGCTGAGGTTTTAGTTAAAAATACCAAATTGCTTGCTACAAACATAGCGAACAGTTGATACAGTGTATAACTTGCACAGAGTTCTAGAGTGCTCAGTTTTAGTTAAAAAAATGCATATTTTAAACTGTTGCAAACTGCATGTTACAATTTATATGCTGCGTAGAACACTGCAATGTTCATGTTTTTTTTTTTTTATTATGATTAAACTGTGGCAAACTGCTTTCTACAATGTAGCAAACAGTTGCTACAGTTAGACCCCCCCCCCCCCCACACACACACACTGCTACACAACTCAGGTTTGACAATACTGGCTTTCAAAAGCCTGTATTACTCAAATAGGGATCAGGATGATTGATGGCTGATCAGAACACACCCTCTAACACTTTGTGCCCAGTGCAGTGGCCCCTGTGTGCACACCCTAGCTACATTACTTATCTACAGTTAGATAGTTATTACCATCCAAGAAAATACTCTTCAGTTCTATTTCTTTACTTGTGTTTATTGAAAAGGTTCATACACTGTTTCTCTTTGTAATTCAATCTCTAATTATCCAGTGCATGTAAATTTGTTTGACTGTTTTTAATACACGTATCCCTTTATTTTTATGCATAAATGTATGTGTTCATGTAAAGTGTACCGCACATGTAACAATGTTTACATTTTATGCAATATGTGCTTAAACTGAGGAGTTTTTCTCCTCAGGCTTCCACTGAAATGGATTTTCATCCAGTTGAACTTTCTCAGTCAGCATAGACAATTAAATAAATAAATATGACCCCCTTAGAAAGACAAAGAATGGAAGGAGGTGTTATGTGCAGCTGTAGTCCATTATAAAAAGATCGCATAAAAAGAGTTCATACAATGGAATTGCATATAAGCCAAGGGCAAGATTCAAGAACATGGCTTTCTGAATCAATAAGACTTATTCTGAGGCTGTTCTGAAGAGGGCAGATGTGCTGCACAGTAGCTCTTCAGCCATTATTGATATGGCATGTTTACTGACATTCCAACACAGTTCATTAATAAGGTGTTGTCTTTGAAAGAAACCATAATGTACTTCAATTACTGTGTGAGGTACTGCTGATGGTAGGATAAAAAAAGTGCACCAAAGCTGTATCATGCAGAAAAGACATGGAACAACTTCTTAGCGTGTTGTTCCGAGAACAAAATATACCATTCAGTGAGATGTCACACAGGTTCAAGGGAGATGCTAGCCATTAATACAGTAAGTGTGCAAGGATAGGACACTAACTGTTAGCACAACAGGAAGTTTTTTGAGGAGGGCATTGCTTGCTAACATCCCAGGAATTCTGGGAAAGGGCACTGATTCCTTACATACCAGGAGAGTTTGTCAGCCAACACTTATTTGAAGAAAGGCCAAGAAGTTTGGGGAAAGACACTGAAGGCTGACCCACCAGAATGTTTTATGGGGACAGCACTAACTCCTGGTACACCATGCCCAAGATGAACACTGATTGCAGGCCATCTTTTTTTTTTTTCTTAACATGAGGATACTGATTGTCATTGTACCAGGAAAGTTGTTGACTGGCCACTGAATGCTAATACATCAGCAATGCATGCCAGGGATGCTGCTTGTTGACATACCTGGGATGCACACTGGTTGCTAACACACCGGTAGGCTTGCAGGAAATGCTGACTGCTGGTTCACCATGAAGTTTGGTGGGAGAGCACAGACTCATCTTGAAGGCTGGTATGACTACTGGTCCCTAGCATACTCTTTGGCGGGAAAACCACATTTGCAATTAAAATGTATAAGGATGAATGGTTACTGGTAAGAGGAAGAAAATAGACTGTATCATATTAGGAGTGGGAGTGTTTCTGAACTAAATTCTGACAGGAATTGTAGGGTGAAAGCATTTTAGTTTCTGTCATACAAAGTGTAGGAATGGTGTGGGTCCCTGACCATGCACAGACTAGGTAGGCTTTCAGGTATGTACTCAATGCCTGGAAAATTCCCCTGCCAGACCTGGGATTAAGGAGCACTGCTGTTGCTGATGCCACATTCCCACAGAGTTTTTTTCTGTGTATAATGAAAAACAAAACCAATAGGCAGAAGATGCATAAAAAGTGTATTTTAATAACAAAGAATAAAAACATACAAGATAAACACTTTCGTACTCAATCCAGGTACTTCATCAGATCTAAATTCAAAATACAAATTGCTTCTCTTTTATAGTTAATGATTTAGACCTCGTGACTTCAATAAGGGTTCAATGGGCACAAATTCATGTAAGCCTTTCACTTTTGTTTCTTGTACGATAGTCATCCATTTGATATCCATGCATACAGTACGTGTTCTAATATCAGCACAAATTTCCAAAACCATGAACTTAAAATAATGACTTTTTCCGACAAGGCTTGCATGTTTGGATAAAGCATTCTTGTTCTCATTCCTATGTATACAATACAGATGTTTCCTGATCCGCTCTCTCAGGCAGCGATTGGTTTTTCCAACACAGAACATTCTACAGGTCTCACAAGATGCTAAATATAGAAGAGTACTGGTGCTACAACTAGCATAGACATTAATCTCATAGACACATTCAGTACCAGGATGCACAAACTAATCATCAGTTCGAATATAACTACACATATTACAGTGATGGCATGGAAAAGTGCCAGTCCTGTTAGCTGGATCCTGATTGCATTAATGGTTTATAACATAGCATCTTTTTAGTAGAGCAATGATTTTTAAAACTAAAACAGGGTGACAGACCTAGTGTGTCTTTACATTTCTCATCAGACAAAAGAATCCTCCAGTGCTTCTTAATCATGCTCCAAATAGAACTAGTGTCATTCGAATATGTAAGACACATTCTCAAATTCTGAGAGGAAGTATTATTTCTCTTAATTTCTAAGTTTAATGTATTCCCAAACAAAGGTTAAGTATGAGTGTTCCTTAAGGATATGGCTTCATTCTGTGCCACTGAAATTTCAATGACATTATAGCCTCTTTCACCATGGTTATCAGCCATCAAATCAAAAGATGGATACATGTCACTGTCTCTAGTAAGTAATCGTGCTGATCTAAAAAACTGACCCTTCAAAACATTACATTTAACATGTCTGGGATGCATATTCTTGGCATGAATCACATTATTAGTTTTACATGGTTTCATATATAGCTTGGTGTCTATACCCTCAAATGTTTTTTATCACGGTGACATCCAAAAAGCAAATCTGTTCATGTGACCATTCAAATGTAAAATTAAGAAAATCAGTGGTGTTATTCAAATACTCTATGAATTCACACAAACTTTCATACGTATTCCCCCACACAAAGAAACGATTGTCAACAAATTGACCATAATATAGGATGGACCTAGAGAAAATGTTATTGATATTAAAGACATATTGAGACTCACACACTACCAAGACCATGTTGGCATAACTGTTTGCACATACCATGCCCATGTACGCTGTAGGTAAAACTTATCTGTGAATACAAAGACATTATGTTCTAAGATAATTTCTAGGAGGGTACACATTTTTTCTGTGTATGCCTGCTTTTGCAAATATTTGGAATATTCAGCATGCAACTAATGTAAGTGCAGAGGGAATTTCAGACTCTGTGATGGGGTATTTTTCAACTGAGGATTGTCATTTTAGGGTCGGTTACAGCTACACTGTTTATAAATATAGGTAGTGTGCATATTTTATTGTTAGTTTGCTAGTATAGTATTAGACACAGGACTATTCTAAGGAGGGTAAAATGCAGTTTTATGTTTTTAGCTATCCTCAGTGGATATTAGCTGCATACCAATGGAAATTTGGGTTAACAAGAAACCTTAATAATTTTTATTGCTTTCTGGTTTATTATCTGCTGCATTTGGGATTATTAAATTGCTGACTAAAGAAGTTGGCCATTTAAGAATCATGTTTTCATCTATTTGCTGTTTTTCATTTTCTGTGTCCTCAATTGAGATAAGAATCAGAGTTTTCACAGATACCAAGTCTGTTACTATTGATCATATATAAATGCCAGTTCATCTTCGCTGCAGAAATTATGAAGAAAATAATTTTTCCCATTTTGTAATGGCATTTAAGATGAAATGGCACAGAAATGAACTGCAGAAAATTATTTTGAATGAATAAATAAATAAATAAAGAAATAAATAGCATGTTTTTTTTTTTCAGGGGGGCTGCATTTTATTTTTACTATAATACTGCGGGTTCCTATCATATGATCGAAGTCTTACAACTTCGAATCATTAAAGAATGAACTTTAATGATCAAAGTTGCAAAACCACGAAGCATATAACGGAGATCACCATAGAGCATAGAAAGGGAAGATTTCCCTTTACTGCATTGTAGTGTGATCTCGGAGTTGGTATATTTAAGTAGCGGGGGGGGTGCAGGGGGGCTTGCCCCCCTGCATAGAGCTTTTTTTTTTTTTTACTGTTTTTACTTTTTTTAATGTGTGTTTGAAGTTCTGAGACTTTGGTCATTAAAGTTCATCCTTTAAAGATTTGAAGTTTTGGATACTGCATGGTGATTCAGGAAACCTCCTGCCAGCAGCCAGTTTTTTTTTTTGTCATCACCTTGCAAACCATATCAAGGCCTGTTTTACAGTTTTCCTCAGACCTGAATATGTATAGCATAACAATTTGTTTTATCATTTACTCCGTTGCTGTGTTTTGCCCATTTATTATTTCCTGCTGTATTCTATGCATGCTAATGGCATGTCTCTTTTCTGAAGTTCTCATAGCTGGCACACAATACCATTTCTAAAAATTTCCTCTCATTTTTAATCCAATTTAATGCCTGTCTCCTTCAAGCTGCCTTGAGTGTGATTTATTTTAGTTTTACTTGTATTTTCATTCTTTTCAAGGCCCACTGTGCTCTGTATTATTTTTTTATAATTAATCTGCTTGTTGTTTGTCAGAAATCTATTGATGCCTTCAGCAGTGATTAACAGTGTGCCGTGTCCACATTTCACAAATACACAAGTCCAAATGCAAAGCTTGCTTTAACGCCTAAGGGTGGTTTGTGTTATGCTTGCTATGGACTGCAGAATATTGAAGTAAGCTGCAACATTAAATGCTGTTAACATTTAGACTGCTATTAAATGAGTGGAAAAACTGATATAGAAATACTGCTGACAACTTGGCTGTGTGCATATTACAAGAAACGTACTTACTGTATCAGGTAAGCAGAAGTAAATGTACAGTAAAACTAAAACTTTGCAATAGAAGGCAATGCAGGAAATAACTAAAGTGCTTATAGTCTCAAAGGGCTAAATACAGTAAATATGTGGCATATTAACTGTTTAGGTTTATAGTTTCAACATATTATAAACAATTAAAGTGTATGTGATTAAATATTATACAGCTATAGAGTGTGCCGGCTAGTATGTGTACTGAACCTAGAAATATAGTTTTGGTAATGCATTAAATTTTGTAACATTTCTAGCCTGTTGCTTAGTTGGTGGAGGTCTTACTCATCTCAAAACTTACCCCCCCATGTCCAACTTACAACTTACCATCCCATGTCCAGTCATCAACTTCATAAGTACAGTCTATTCAATATAGTCCTGAATTCAACTGGTATCTAATCCTCTGAGTTATTATCCAGTGGATCTATATCAGCTAAGCCTAACTAAGGCACTTATTGAAAGATCATAACTTACTCCAAAGTTTTGCAACTGGAAAATTATATTAAATTAAGAAGATACATACTGGGAAAAGTACTATGCATGCCTGATCTGTAATCAGTTTCTTATTTATTTTTTTCATTTGTTTACTGGGAAAGTCCAACTGGGCAAAGGCAAAGAAGACCTTTTTCAGTAGAAGTTCATGAGAAAAGCTATGTGAGAAATAATGATAGTAGTGCATGTATAACATACATAATACTTAGGTAACATTAGAGGCATTACATCCAAAGCTCCACAAGAACTATTTACAGTAGTACTATATTGTATACCATATATTCAGGTAGCGTAAGCAGCTTTACATGTAAACCTCCACAAGAACTATTTTCAGTAAGACCGTACGGTATACAGTATGCTCAGGTAATATTTAGCAGTATTACATATGAAGCTCTGTGAAAACTATTTACTGTAGGACTATACAATATGCAGAATGCTCAGGTAACATTTAGTAGCATTGCATACAAACCAATGTGAGAACTATTTACTGTAGGACTGTACAATATACAGAATGCTCAGGTAACATTTAGTAGCATAGCATACAAAGCTCTATGAGGACTATTTACTGTAGGACTGTACAATATACAGAATGCTGAGGTAACATTTAGTAGCATTGCATACAAAGCTCCATGAGAACTATTTCTAGTAATACTTTATTGTATACAGAATGCCCTGGAAATACAAGCAGCATTACATACAAAGGCCAGTAAGAACTATTTACAGTAGTACTTCTACAACATACAGAAAGTTCACTTAATATTGCAGTATTACTTACAAAGTGACTGTGAATAAAGCAGACAATTATGAAATAAAAAGGTATATTTTGCAGTGACATAATCAGCATAAGGTACAGTTAAGTAGTAAGCCATCAATGCATGCCTCAGGTTGATGCGAGGATGATTAATAATGCCTTGCACTTTGCTTCCTGTGACTGAACATGAAGTTGTGGCAGTAAAGA
This sequence comes from Protopterus annectens, assembly GCF_019279795.1. Lineage (NCBI taxonomy): Eukaryota > Metazoa > Chordata > Ceratodontiformes > Protopteridae > Protopterus > Protopterus annectens. Next base: position 171,103,293 of record NC_056728.1, on the reverse strand, counting down.
AGCAGCACTGAGAAGCACTGCATACATCTCCATTTGGTTCCTGTTTCCTTGCCTGCTTGTTCCTTTTGCTAGTGTCCATACAATGCCAACAAGTATGGGATATAAAAAGGGCAAGACACTGAGAAATCGTGGAAGGAAGGCAACCAGAGATGGGAGCACAATTTGAGTAAAAGAAAGCTGCAATCACTGCGTATATCGATGACTTTGATATTTCACCAGAATATTGAGCATTTATGTCATCAGACTGCGATACGGTGCTTTGACAAATATTATACCTAATGTTAAATGCGTGCTTGTGCTTCTGAGTGACATTGTAATAAAAGCATAGAGCCTTCTGTATAATTTAACCACTTTGCGCAGGTCTGCTCACAAGGGGTTTGATGAATTAGTGCAAGCGACACAGGAACACATGTCTCTAAATCCATTGCAAATCACATAAAGTTTCAGGTTCCACTAGTGAAAAAACAAAGGACACAAAACTGCAGCTTGTGTAGCAGAATTAATAATTTCCAGAAACCTCTCAGTCTGGCAGTGGTTTAAATAGTAATGAAACGGATGTCCTTTTATGATTATTTCATGTGTAGAATTCTACAGGAAGAAATTCAAAACAGACTGTTAGCTGAAGAAGATTTCACATTTAAATTAGCAGTGGAGGTTGTATTTTCAGTGGAACCTGCAGCTACTGCCATGTTGGAGTTATGAATGGTAATATAAACAAAACAATGGAAGTAAAAGTATAAATCAGAAGATGTACCATCATTGTGGGTGTAGGTAGTAGCGTCCTTGTCGATGTAAATTCAAAAGAGCAAAAGAGTCCACATAATGTCATAAGAAGGGCCCCAAGAGTCTACCATCATAGTAAAGCAAAATACATTTTATCTATCTATCTATCTATATATATATATATATATATATATATATATATATATATATATATATAAACTGAAAACAATATGCATTATGTTGCACAAGTCTTTGAAATTAAACTGAAGCCTAGCTGTTCATGAGTTATTTAGCATAAATGGGAGAGGCAAGTATGTGAATTGCCTCGCAACAAAAGTAAATGACCATGTAATAAAAATGTAGTTATACACGGGCTCATTTATCTCTGTAATGTTTCATGGTTTACCTCAGCAATGCTAGGTTATAATGGCTTTCACACCTTTAGACCAGCTACTGCACATTAGGGACCTAAAGGTAGGTGCCAGAATGTAAGTCTATATTAAGCCCAATCTCACATCCAGACTAGTTAAACTGTATGACCCACTGGAACTCATGCATGTGCAAATCACCATAAACACTGTGTTATACCATGTTCTTGCAACTTTTTTAATTTCTCCAAGTCTTTTGGGTTTCTAATGCTATGACAGGAATGGACCCCATTCCTAAGTCAAAGAATGATTCATGAAATTAGTATTGTTTCAATCTTTGATGTCAGCCAGAAGTACTCTTCGCAGCACCCCCAATGTGCCCAATAATGACTCCTGTAATTTATACAGGGTTACATGTATTGGTAACATATCTAAATATGATTGTAAATTCGTTTTTATAAGACCCGTTGCTCCTACTATTATTGGAACTGTCTGGGTATCTGTCTTCCACATTACTCTCATTTCTGCCTTCAAATCCTGATATTTTATGACTTTCTGTCTCTTTGTATGCAAGACACTGTAGTCACAGGGTGTGGAGATTTGATCTTTTGTCTTCTTTTCATGGACAGCTATATCTGGTTTTCTAGCATCTATCTTTTGAACTGTTGGTAATGGGTGATCCCATGTGATGTAAACTGCATCATTTTCTATGATGCTTTGTGGCTCATGTTTCCAATGTTTTTCAGCCATTTCAATACCATAATGTTTGCACAATCCCCAGTGCAGCAGTCTTGCCACATAATTATGCCTTTCAGTATACAGTCCTTCTGCCATTAGTATGTCACAACCAGCGATGAGGTATGCAACTGTTTCCAATTCTGTTTTACAAAACTTCTGGTTGGATTTCCATTTTGTTTGATAATGATATGCTTCTGTTAGATTAAGCAGAGAAGTCATCTTAGATTTATTCTCCTCATGTTTCAAAAGTTTTACTACATTTGGGTCTTCTGAGGTCAGCAGATATGTGTGCAGTCCCACGATTGCAGACATAAACATGTAATCAAATTCAAGAAGGCCCATACCTCCTTTGGAACTGTTATAGTCATAAATAAATAACATTAAGAATTTACAGTATATGCCTTTAGTCAGGAACAACACTTCAGGATGTGCAAACAGAAATTTTATTTTTACAGCGCTGGGAGTCAGTCTTCATAGCCCTTGATGAAGCATTCTCACTTTACATACAAAAACTGTAATTTTATACATTTTCTTATCAAACTGCTCATGCATCGTGATTTTCACTTCAGACTTTAAGTGAACACCTTCCTATACATGATTCACCTGCTTCCAAGGGGTCTTGTTTCTGACCTTGGATGTTTCAAACCTGCGCTAGCAACAACGCACTCCTAGCCTGGACGAGTCAGGCCAACAAATTTCTTTTTGTAATAACTACATGACTCACTTCATGCAACACATACTATTCTCTATTATTACATAATAAAAGAATGCAGTTTGAAAAGAACAGTAATACTGTAGCTTATGAAGCTGTATTTTTCCCAGACCTGCATACAATTCATATTTGCTTTCTTTTTAACAATCATATTATAGCATCGTTAATAAACTGAAATTAATATACATTTTTAATTAGCTGGTCTTATCCCACAACAGTTTCCCCCCTCTGACACTATCAGTGTCATACTATACATATAATTATATTTTTATTTTTCTTACCTTGATAAAATATGCCTCTGCATCATAATATTGATCATCAATTTCTGTCAAAATAGAACTGTCATTGATTTGTGCATGCAGTGGCATTTCATAATCAATGCCTTTAGAATAGAAAATACCAAAATGATCACAAATATAATAAAAAGTACAATGACAATACCCTGGATTATGCTAGTTCCCCAGGTTACCAAAAATACTGCCCAACCATCCGAAAAGTGTCCAATTTTTGGATGTGCTGTCCAACTCTTTGGCCCTTTGTCCCATGAAATGTGCCAGTTTTTCCTGTTCATCATGATAGTCACTAATATATGAACAGCAACGACTCCCTGTGAGGGCACATGAGCCCCCTTTTGCAGCAAGCATTATCTCAAGTGCCATTTGATTCTGTAACACCACAGTTTGCAGTTCAGTCATTTCTCAATTTGGCATCCTAATGTGATGTGAAGTTTTGTTGGCCACCTCCTGTAGAATTTGGGCAAGTATGGTGATTTCAAGCATTGTCCTTTGCACTCCATACCCAGGATTAAAAATTGAAAGTACTTGCTCTGTCCACTGGATTGCTCACTTATTTCTCAGTCTACCTGCTGGTGAGTGTTCAAAATGTTGAATAGCAGGAGTAATATAGCCTGCAAAGCAACATCCAGACCAGTTTGTAGGCAACCAGGGGTAGGCACGATCACCACAGATGTAGTAACAGTCACTTATCATGCCCATGCCATACCCCCCCAGTCATAGCTTTTGAAGTGTAAAAAGTCTAACACACTTTCATGCCTGGTGTCATTACATTTGCTTTTTCTCACTGGTACAGTCCCATTTCTGGCATAACATGTGTCTCCATGATGTGTGGTTGCAAGCTGAAGAGACACAACCTTTGAAAAATCAGTTACATTATGCCAGGTTAAGCTGATGTCATTAAGGTCCTTTTCAAATGACACCTGTGATGCAGGGATGGGAATCATAGGAATCCCTACCTTAGAATGATAAGGTATATGTGAACATATCCAGCAGTTTGCTTTGTTTAGATCCTTGGCATATTACCGAAGGACCAGCAAGAAACTGTTTTTTCTCGACCAGTTTACAGAAGGGAACAGCAGCAGAAACAAAGCAAAAGTACCTGTTGTCACTGGATTCATCATGGACTGCTACTGAATTTGACCTTCTCACTGGGCAGATGATTTATCTGTCACACCTTGATTTCCATCTGTTGCCTGTGATAATTCTTCTGGGGTCCCCACACAGCAGGTCTTCTTGCAATGAGATGAATGGATCCATGCTGGTAGTCCTGCACAGCGAACTTCAGTCAAAGTGGTGAGCAGGACCTGAAAAGGCCCATTCCACTTCTGGCTCAGGCAGTTTTTCCTCTGAAAAACTTTCACATATACCCAATCACTCGGTTGTAGTTGATGACAGGGCTGGTCAGGAGGCTTTGGTAATGCTGCTCTTACTGTTCAATGATATTGCTGCAAAATCTGAGGCATCTCCTACAATAAGAAATTATAGCATCATCTGACAATGTTAAATCAGCATTTCCCACTGGAAGGGTAGCTGGAAGGGACATGGATCTCCCCATTAATATTTCATATGGACTCAATTTTCTGGTGGCATTCAGTGAGGCCAATATACTCATTAATGCTAGGGGAAGGGCTTTGGGCCACTTTAAATGGGTTTCAGCAGAAATCCTCGAAATTTTATTTTTAAGGGTCCTGTTTACCCTTTCCACTAATCCAGATGACTGGGGATGGTTGGGACAGTGAAGACTCAACTTAGTATTAAAAGCTTTACATAACTCTTTAAACAGATTATTATTAAAATAAGTTCCCTGGTCACTGTTAACGATGCTGGGTATACTGAAGCTCGGTATATAATCAGATAATTTTTTAATAACTGTGACTGCATCAGCTTTGCGACATGGGTAAGCTTCCATCCATGCTGAGAACATATACAATCACCAAAATAAATTGTAAATGATTAGTCTTAGGCATCTGGATGAAATCCAGCTGTATATTAACAAAAGGTCTCCAGGGTGGAGGTAAACATGCAAATTTGCTGTTGGCATGTTTGCTTATGTTATATTCCAAGCAAATACTACAATTTTGTACATACTGAAGTAGCAAAGAGGAGACATGAGGGACATACCAACTTCGGGTAATTTGATTAAATAAAGCTATCTTACCTGTATGGGCCGGTAGATAATATGGCCTTACCAGGTAAGGTAGCAAAAAGGTAGGCGCCACCAGTCGGCCGTCCAGATATTGCCATATGCCATCAGAGGATTTTCTACATCCATCCTTGAGCCACCTCAGAACTTTTCCCTGTGATGCTTCAGCTTGAAAGGCTGACAATTTGTTAAAATCAAACACATCATTACTGTTGGAGTTTGTCATAGTTACATGCACAGATCTTTACAACAGTCTTCTACTGCTTGTTTCGCAGATTGGTCTGCCAAATTATTGCCCTTTGTTACAGCATCTATGCCCTTTGATGGGCACAACATTTGATTGCAGACAGCTTTGTAGGTAATAAAAGTGCATCTAACAATGAATTTATGTACCCTGAATTTTTAATTTGATTTCCTGAAAAGGTTAAAAACCCTCTCTCTCCAAAGTTACCAAAAATCATGTACCAACCTGAAAGCATAATGGCTGACTGTAAAAATATTGGCCACCTTGTCTTTGGCTAGCTCACAGGCTTTTTGCAAAGCCACTAGCTCAGCTATTTGAGCAAAGTGAACACCCTCTAATCTTTGTTGCAGCAATATTGTTTCTTTGGTGCATACTGCTATTCCTGAGCTAAACTTATTTCCTCTTTGATGTCTTCCACAGGAGCAATCCACAAACAGATGCATGTCAGCACTGGGTATAGGAGTGTCCTTTAAGTCCTCCCTAGGAGAAAGCAAATAGTTAGACACACACAGTCATGCTCTTCACCATCCTCAGCAGTAGGTAACAGAGATGCAGGATTTAGAACAGGACAGTGGATCAGAGAAACAGATGGATCAGAAACAAGTGTAAGTTCATATCTAGTGAGACATGCAGTCGAGAGTGGTTGAGTTTTCATTTTAAGCAAAAGAGATGATACAGAATGAGGGGCAGCTACTGTGAGATCATGCCCAAGCACCAACGATTGTGCCAGATTAACTAGAATGGCAGCAGCGGCAACTGCCCTTAAACAAGGTGGAAACCCTTTAGCAACAGAATTAAGTGCTGTGCTGTAATAAGCCAATTGACAATAGCTGTCCCCATGTTTTTGTGCAAGTACTCCTAGAGCAAATCCATTTCTTTCATGACAAAATAAAATAAAAGGTTTATTATAGTCTGGTAACCCTAAAGCTGGGGCAGTAGTTAAAGCTTGTTTCAGATTTTGAAATGAATTTTCCTCTTCACTATTCCAAAGAAGAGGTTCTGGTGTATCCTGCTTTAAAAGATTTATCAAAGGTTTGACAATTTCTGTATAGTTAGGGATCCACTGTCTACTGTATCCTGTCATACCCAGGAAAGACCTAAGCTGAGTAGTCGGATGTGGGGTCTTAGATATTGCATCAATACGAGATGGTAACACTTGTCTGCTACCCTGGGATATTAAATGACCAAGATAATGTACCCGAGATGACCACAGTTATAGTTTTTCTCTAGACACTTTGTGTCCCTTTTCTGCAAGGATAGTCAGAAGATGCAAGGTATCCTGCTGACATTGCTGAAAGGAATTTGATGCTATTAGTAAATCATCTACGCATTGTGCTAACACAGACCCACCTGGAAATGTCACATTTTCCAAATCTTTTTTTAGAATTTGAGAAAATAATGAAGGAGATTCGGTATATCCTTGTGGCAACAGTGTCCATGTATATTACTGCCCCTGATAAGTAAAAGCAACAAGAAACTGACTGTCAGGGTGAATAGGTATAGAAAAGAATGCTGAACATAAATCTATCACAGAAAAGTATCTACCTGTAGATGCTATGCAAATCAGTATTCTTGCTGGATTTGGAACAACAGGAAAAGTAGGTAGTACTGCATTATTTAAAGCCGTTATGTCATGTATAAATCTATAAGTATCCTTTCCTGGCTTTTTCACTGGAAAAATAGGAGTATTACAAGGGCTTTTAGCTGGTATTATTATTCCTTGCTGTATTAGAGACTGAACTACAGGTTTGATTCCCTGCTTTGCTTCTGGCTTTAGTCGATATTGTGGAACTCTAGGGAGAGGTTTTAATGGATTTAATTTTATTTTTACTGGTTCTGCTGATTTCAGTATACCTACTTCATTTGCATGCATAGCCCACAAGTTGACAGGTACCTGCTGTAGTTACTCTATATCTGCCTGTATGCTTCCAGCAGGCTGTTCCTCAGCTTCTGCCAAAACTGCCAATACTTCCCCATCTGATTCTGTTGGAACATTTAGATACACCCCTTCTGGGGTACAGCAAATAGTACAACCCAGCTTACATAACAAATCTCTTCCTAGTAGATTTACTGGTGCAGTAGTACTCAAAAGAAAAGAATGCTTTTCTTCGATCGGACCTAAAGAAATGGGGATGGGTTCTGAAACAGGACACGTAATCATAGTATTTGTTACTCCAACTGCCTTGACTTTATGCTCTGATACTGGTATTTGACTATCTGAAGTAATTTTTAGCACTGAACTAGTAGCTCCAGTGCCCACCAGAAATGGTGTTTTCTTTAAATTTATGTTCATCTTAACGTAGGGCCCATTTTGATCTATTGACAGTAGAGAGTTAAGATTAACTTCTGTTTTATTTTCTTGACCTAGTCAGTATGGAGCTTCCTGACTCCTTCCAATATGAGGAGGTGGTGGAGAAAGACTGCATTATTGTAATTTGGTTGCCACTCAGTCTAAGTGTCTTGGACTCTTTGCATTTGCCTGTGTGGGCACTCCCCTCTCCAATGTCCTGATTTTCCACAATTAAAGCAAGATGTATTAGATGAAGTTGGAGGGGCACTGCTAGCTTGTTGTTGCCAACCAGCTGAACCTTGTTTTCCTCAACCAGCACTTTTGCTAAATCCTCTAGCAATTCCTCTACCCCTTCCTCCACTTCTTCCTCGACCCCTTGGGTTTTCCAGCTACCTAATTTGTAAAGTTAACAGCTTATCCTCAGTATCCTTCCTTCATTTTTCCTGATACTCTGTACAGTGATTTCCAGCACTTAATAAAGACTCTAAGTCCTTTCCTTGCCAGTCTATGAGCACTTGCTTTATTTGATTTTGTCCAGGGGCTTGCAGACCCTGCACAAAGGCTGCTGCAATAGCTGGCTTAGCGTGCTCTTCAGGGCCTGGTATTTCTGAATGTCTAGCAAATACTATTTTGATGAGACTCATGTAATCTGCAGGGACTTCCCTTTACCTTGTTTGCATGCCTGTAGTTTAGACCAATCAGTCCTAACTTGACACACACCCATAATCTTGTTTAACAATGCTGTTCACTTATCTGTTAATGCATTTCCTCTATGAGAGTGAAATCAGTTATTTCAGCCTTTTCCAGTAACTGCTTTCTTATTTCATCTGAAGTAACTACCCTCAGCAGTTGATTTAAATCTGTCACAGTAGGACTGTAACATTCTATTATAGTTTTTAATTCTTCTTTGAATTTTAATGGATCATCTCTAATATTTGGAAAAGTTTTAGACATAGTATGCAAATCAGCAGGGTTCCACGGACGATGAACAAGTTCTCTATTGTTAACCCCCAAAATTTCCTTGAGAGGTTCCAATAGATCCTCACCAGAGGTTGTAATCTCTTGTTGTACCCTGTCAAGTGAGCATGTATGGTGAGATACAGGAGTGTCAAATACTAATGCCCCAGTTGGGGAAGTAGAAGCTATCTGAGAAGTATAGGAAGAAGAACCCCCCCCCCTAGACTGCAGATGCCTGTTCAGAAGATGCAGATTGAACAGGGGAACCAGTCTTAGATGTACCAGTATCATGCAAACTGGGTGTCCAATGGACAGTAGATCGAAAGGTAGGTGTCTGAGAAACAACAGAGTCTTGTACAGGAGGTACCCGTACTGGTGCATATGGGGGTGGGGGTGCAGTAGCTACTGGAGGATTATTGGAATACCTAAGATACATAAGGGGCTATATGATCCACCTATGCGCCCCTTAGTAGATGGTCGAGGATCCCCCACTTATACATGTGCAAAGTTAGTGGATCATATCTTACAGAAATATTTGGTGCAAGAAGATCAAATCTGTAAGGATTCGTGGTCATTCTTGGCTAAAATATCAGAATTAGAATTTAATGACAAATGCAATTTCCTAACTGTCGACGTAAAAGATTTATATACTTGTATACCTTTGAATATAGCCACTGATTGGGTGGCCATACACTTAAAGAAGTGTAAAGCGTCAACGGTGGAAATAGCTTTAGTGTTAGAACTTTTGGACATGATATTGTATAACAACTATTTCATGTTAGGAGATAATTTTTACCTCCAAAAAGTTGGTGTAGCCATGGGCTCCCCGTGTGGGGCAAGTTTAGCCAACATGGTAATGGCGTATTGGGAAAGGGAGTATATATTCAAGAATGAGACATTGATGGGAAAAATTAAGTACTACACCCGCTATTTGGATGATATCTTTATCTTGATACAGGGAGAAGAAATAGATAGTGTAACAGTTTTAGATTACTTTAACACTACTACTGACTTTTTGACTTTTACATCTTCCTTTAGTAAGACTGCAATAGCATATTTGGATATATGGCTAACCAAGATTGTTGATTTAAAAGCCTATGTAGCCAAGATCTATAGGAAGGGTACATACTTTAATTCGCTTTTACACTACAGCAGTTGCCACCCTAACTATCAGAAAAGATCAGTAATTAAGGGGCAATTAGTAAGGGCTGCCCGTATTACTAGTTTGGATGCAGATTTTAACAACGAGTGTGAGTTACTAACTAATATGTTCACACATAGAGGGTACCCCTTGCAACTACTGAATGCTTTAGTTAAGGAAGTTAGTGAAAAAAGGACTAGGGGTATTTACCAACCCATCTTGAGTAATTTAGCCTATGGCGAGTGCCAAACTACATCTAACACCCTTCCTAGTCCAGTCAATATTGGTAATGACCTAGTATTGACTTCCAACCCTAGGCTAATCCTTACCTACTCCACTGACATCTATTTCTTAATAGATATTATTAAGAAAAATTGGCGTATATTTAATAATAATGCAAGTTTGATCAGGAAAGTAGGAAGCCAACCAGACATAACTTTTAGGAGAGGTAAGAATATGAAAACACTTTTCGAAAGTTCTAACACTAATCTCACAAGAACACCAGGCATGTATAAATGCCAACATTGTAATTATTGTAAATACATCAATGAGACTAACAGATTTTTTTATTAATAGTAACTGTTTTGACCTGCGCTGTAGAGCGACTTGTAACACAGGCATGGTTGTTTATTTGGCTCAATGCCAGAAGTGTTCAGGATTGTACGTTGGGAAGACTGAACGTAAACTAAGAGAACGCATTTACGAACATCAATATGCAATAAGAAAAAGGAAAGAAGAAAATGCGTTAGCTAAGCATATAATTAATTTTAGTGACCACTGTTCTAAATTCATGGTTATTGACCAAGTATTAGAAAAGAAAAGAGGTGCCCCCCTTAAACTGCTACTTGAAGAACTAGAACTTAAATGGCAGATTAGGCTGAATGCTTATGCCTACCCAGGACTAAACGACAGTTGCTCCATTAGTAGTGTATTAAAATTAAAGAGCCTTGTAAGATAGAATAACTAGTATGGATCTACGAATTTTGTTTATTTTTTTCTAACTTAGTCAGTAATGCTTCTAGTTAATTATTTCTAGCGGTCTTTTCACTGGTGTTCTAGATTTGTATTATTACACTTAGCCCTTGAAGTATAAACATCAGCAGTTAGTATATTTATTTATTACTATATATAGGTCTTTGAACAGTCCATGTGACTATTTCCGTCACTTTTACAGTTTATGACCATCTTTACACATAGTTTTTATTTGTTAATGTTTAAGATTATGTGTAATATTCACTCGATTTAGATATACTTATATAGTTAGTTTTTAATAATATTAGGTATTGTTTAGTAATACTTGTCTATTTGTGTGTACATACTAAATCATATTCATGCTGGTATAATTGTATTTATTCTAAATATTGGTATCTACTTGCATGCTTTTGAATTTACGTAGTGCTCTGTGGGGTTATATTGGTATTTTACTATCAGTCTGTTTTTAAATAAGTTCTGTTCAATTTATTGAATTAATTAATTCAAGCTGTTAATTGTTTAATTATAGTAGCTAATGATGTCATCATGGCTATAAAACCACACTACTACCTTTTACATTTTGTCTGAAGAAGTCTGCTTTTTGAGCAGATGAAAAGCGCTTTACGTAATAAAGCTTTGAATCCTGTGGCATATGGTATTTTTACTCCTTGGCGAAAGTTGTACTGCTCCGGGTCCCTGTTTCTGATTTCTAAGTTTGTAGTTTCAAGGATTATTAGTTCATCTCTATTGTTAACCCCCAAAATTTCCTTGAGAGGTTCCAATAGATCCTCACCAGAGGTTGTAATCTCTTGTTGTACCCTGTCAAGTGAGCATGTATGGTGAGATACAGGAGTGTCAAATACTAATGCCCCAGTTGGGGAAGTAGAAGCTATCTGAGAAGTATAGGAAGAAGAACCCCACCCCCCTAGACTGCAGATGCCTGTTCAGAAGATGCAGATTGAACAGGGGAACCAGTCTTAGATGTACCAGTATCATGCAAACTGGGTGTCCAATGGACAGTAGATCGAAAGGTAGGTGTCTGAGAAACAACAGAGTCTTGTACAGGAGGTACCCATACTGGTGCATATGGGGGTGGGGGTGCAGTAGCTACTGGAGGATTATTGTCCTCTTCAGAAGTTTCTTCTTTTTGGCCATCCTCAGTTTGTTCCAAACCTGCTAAGACATGATAAAGGGATCCCTTTTTACTGGTATGTACTGCTTTTTTAACCTCTTTTACTTATTGCAACAGTTTCTTATTAATATCCTGCAACCCTCTTAGTGCTGACTCCTTTTCCTTTTTAAGTGATTCACTGTACCAAGAATAAAATGCTGTCATTTGTTCCCCACTTACTTTGTTTTTCTTTTCTTTCAAAAATGCCTTTCAGTGTCAGCAATTTAGTCTTATCATAAGTTCTATTTAATGGAAATACCCCACCAGCACAATTCTCGGTAAGTTGAAACCAATCATGCAGATCTTTACAACTTTCCTTCCCATAATTAAAATATATAAAATATGTAGGTGTTCCCTTTTCAGGGACTTGATCTTGCTTACTTATCTTTGCTCACATTTTTCTTATTTTATAAATCAGTAATAATAAAAATGTTAGGTTTACCTTACAACTCCTGGATCCTGGCAGTTCCAAAGACAGAAAATAACTGTAGTAATCCACACACCAAACAGGGAGGGAAAGTTAGATAGTCCTTCATCATGCAGCAACAGAGGAGAGGTTTCGATCAGTTTTTTCCCACAGCTCCCCCTTGCTTTCATCCCTAAACAAACTCAAAAGTTACAGCTCCAGCATTGCGGTCGGGATAACGATGCGGCTATGTACTGTGTCCAGAACTGACCACTGTTTCGGACCCTCTGAGGGTACTTTCACACAATCACACAGTTAAGTCCCAGCATGCTTTTGGGCTCATGAATTTATTTTAACAATGCATACCTCTACATCCTATCATGCGGTAGTCTCATGAATTTATTTTAACAGTATACAGTCTACTTCCCAATCATGCTATGGGCTCATGAACCTGTATAGTCTACGTCCCAATCATGCGGTGGGCTCATGATCTTGTTTTAACTTTACAGTCTACATCCCAATCATGTGGTGGGCTCATGAACTTGTTTTAACTTTACAGTCTACATCCTAATCATGCGGTGGGCTCATGAACTTGTTTTAACTTTACATTCTACGTCCCAGTTATGCGGTGGGCTCATGAATCTGTTTTAACTTTATGTTTAGCTTTTAACTTTTTCTTTTCTTTCGCTCATACATTCATACATTGACAAAATAAAAATATCTCATCCTTCTTACCTTTCAAAACTGAGGGTATTGCCCTCAACACAAGGTGCCTCATTTTATTAATTTGTCATTTACTGTATGTGCACATACATTTACTATACTCATTTACTGTGGGGTCTTCCCACTATTACATGTATATCTTACAACCACTCAGTCAAACAAAAATACAGTCATGCAACTATACTACAAACATAGTCATGCACTAATATTTGCTAAAATTGTCTAAAAAAAAAGAAAGAAGAAAAAAACACAAACCAACCCTTTTCCCCTTACAAAACAATTTCTCTGCCAAGGCTAGTATGTTTGCACACCCTGAACAGCTGGACATCTGAGTCTCTGACTATTCCATACAAAGCAGTATGGAATTCACAGAAAATCTGTGATCGGCTCTATTCCAGAACTGCCCTGCAGCAATAACAAAGTTCAAATCCGAGTCATGGCACCATTTTGTTATAGTCATAAATAAATAGCATTAAGAATTTACCTTATATGCCTTTAGTCAGGAACAACTCTTCAGGATGTGCAAACAAGAATTTTATTTTTACAGCACTGGGAGTCAGTCTTCATAGCTCTTGATGAAGCATCCTCACTTTACATACAAAAACTGTAATTTTATACATTTCTTATCAAACTGCTCATGCAATTTCATTATGTTATAATGACTGTGTCCTATAGAAAACTTTGCAAATGTCCTCATCCCTCGTGATTTTGCCTCAGACTTCATGTGAACACCTTCCTATACATGATTTACCTGCTTCCAAGGGGTCATGTTTCTGATCTTGGATGTTTCAAACCTGCCCTAGCAACAATGCCCTCCTAGCCTGGAGGAGTTGGCTGACAAATTCCTTTTTGTAATAACTACATATCTCACTTCATGCAACTCATACTATTCTCTCTTATTACATATAAAAGAATGCAGTTTGAAAAGAACAGTAATACTGTAGCTTATGAAGCTATATTTTCCCCAGCCCTGCATACAAATTATATTTGTTTTTTTTAACAATCATATTATAGCATCATTAATAAACTGAAATTAATATACATTTTTAATAAGCTGGTCTTTTCCCTTAACAGAACCAGGAATATATACTCTTCTTATGCACTGAGTTTTATAAATAATTTGGTGAGCATGAAGCATCCTCCTTGTTTTCCTATATAATCTATCCAACATGTTTTGGGGCCAGTCACTCACTCCAAAATTGTAAGTTAGGACAAGAAGATCAAATTGGTTTATAGCTTGAATTTTGTTCCTAGATGTCAATGCCATTTTTAGGATTTTTCTAAGTTTTATAAAGTATTCCTTGCTAAGTTTTATTTGCATTTCTTCATGTTTTTTGTTGATCCTGCATCAATTCCCAAACTGAAATTTTCTTGGTGCTGCAGTTTTACTGCTTTAAAGTTTGCTTTTTCACATTTATCAAGACCAAATGACATTCTTATATCATCTGAAAAAGTTTTGACAACTTGCAGTTGAACTTTCAGTTCCTTATTTGATGAGCTATACAGTTTTAAGTCATCAACAAAGATAAGAAGAGAAGTTTTTGCACTTTGTTGTTTTCTAGGAGCCAAATTATAGCCATGACCTAAGCTGTTAATTAGACAGCTTAATGGGCTAAGAGCAAGACAAAATAGCAGAGGTGACAGAGTCAATCAGGAATATCCCCTTTGAATTTTTATCCATGGGATAATAATTTGTTATTTATCATGGCTTAATTGCAAAGTGGTCTGCTACTGTTTCATGGTCACTGCAATGTAGTTGATCAGTGTAGGGTGTATCTTAAACATTTTTAAGCACTCTTTTATCCATGAATGTGGGATACTACCAAATGCTTTTTTGTAATCAATCCATGCCATACTTAGATTTTTCCCTTTTTACAGTTCTCCGCTATGACTGTATTTAACAAATGATCTTTTTTTCTACATGACTTTCTTTTATTGCCCTTTTGTTCTATTGTCATTATCACAAAAGGAGATACTACCAGCCCATCTATCTGGAATTTTGTAAATAATTATATGTCATTTGTATCAACATGATTCATATGCTTGTGTTACAAATGTATTAGAACTGTATGTTATGTGTATACCACACTGCCAGTACAGATGTGTGTGTTGAAAAGGGTTGTAAAGTACTGAGCTTTAAAAATGTAACTACAGTGTACCCTACTGGAACAGAACATAAATATACATTTGTAAATGTTTAAATGTGTATATTTTAAAAGGGGAAACTGGAATACTGAAGGTTAACTTGCAAAACTTCAAAAAAATAGTTGAAATTAAATTACTTCACAGCCACACCATAAAACAATGTTATCTTTCAGTTTCAGTGCAGTAACAGACACAATGTCTAGAACTAGAGGTTCACTGTATTGTCTTGGAAATGTTTTTATTGTTTTATGACTCCCAGGATCTACCTTAGATCTAAGGAAGCCCTCGTTTATGTATTTTCGCAGGTAAATGCTAAATGCTACCAGTTGCATCAAAGGGGTTTTACCTGGGAAAGAGTCAGATGACAAGAAGTGATGTCACCCTGCAAACTATTCCAGCAGTAATATTTGAGATATTAATTTAATAACTCTCTGAGAGAGACTGGGTATTCTGTATTTTTCTTTGACCAGAAAACATCAGCTGGAAGACCCACTCACCACATCTGCCTTGCTTGCTCTGAAGTAGTAGGATATAGTACAATTATTTTAGATATAGTCAGGAATATAGCAAAGCTTAGCTTAGATGTTTTTCTTTATTTATTTGAGATTGTCCTGCAATGTTGTTTTAAATATTTCCTGTGAGTTTGAACTCTGATGTAACTGTAAGTCTATACTGAGTATTTTCTTGTTTTTTTTATTATGTATTATTAAATATATTTAAACATTTCATTGTGGCTGACCTTTTGAGACATATTTAAGTTCTGAGAGTATTTGCATATCTATTTGATGACACTGTTGGCCACTCCTACTAGCCTTGCTCTTAGTCAAACTACCATTTATACTGATAGTAACATTACACAGTAAGATTGGACACCCTTTGTTAAGAGCCTTATAGTAGCTGATAAGGACATGGCTGGAGATAGTGATAACTTCCTTATAGTCTGGGCAAAAGGGACCATAGCTAGTAAACCTGTGCCAGCCTTTCCCAGGTGTGTGTGTGTGTGTGTGTGTGTGTGTGTGTGTGTGTGTGTGTGTGTGTGTGTGTGTGTGTGTCTGTGTGTAAATCAAATCTCAAAGTGTATGTGTATCAGCTACTTGGGCAGGGACACGAAACACTGGTTGGACAGAGAGGGTGCTGGAGGTCTTGGCTTGGCCACTTAGCTGAGATTGCACCCCTCTAGCTGTGCTAGTAGGTAGTGTTATTTGGGATCTGGTGAAAGAGATGGACTAACTGTGGTCTCTGGGTGCTTTTAAGAGAAATTGTACTAGATGCAGAGAGCTGCAGCTGGAAAAACTTGGACTGACTCTGGTCTCTGTGTGTTCTTATGAGAAACTGAACTTAATGCAGAGAGCTGCATCTGGAAATACTGTGTGTACACCTATCATCCTTCCAATGTACATCTCCCCACTGGTACTAGTGGTGAGGATTGAGGCTCCTTGATTATCGGGCCAGTGTTGGGGCATCACAGCCATAACTGAGTTTTCTTCTAAATGACTATAAACTCTATTTGCATCAATTCCTGTGTATAGTTTATACTTTGTCGGAAAGCAGGCTATTGGTCTATAATTTTTCATTCTTAAGTAGGAGCATTGTTTTTCCTGTTGTTAGCCAGGTTGGTGTTTGTTCAGGGTGTACATATAAATAGTTCTTACTCATGGCTAAATCTTCATGGAAAGATGTTAATACTTTTAACCAGAAGTTAGGTACTGCATCTTGGCCTGTAGTTTTCCAATTAGAGGCTTTTCTTAACTTTGTTTCAATCTCTCTTGCTGTTACATCATCCTTGTACCTTTAAACTTCTTATTCTTTCTTTTACTTCTTCTATCCATTTAGCATCTTTGTTATGCCCCAGAGGATCTTCATACATACTCCTCCAAAATATATCTATTTCTTCTTTTTTGGTGGTCTTTCAATTCCTTTTACCTTGTTTCCCAATTCTCAATAAAATTTTTTTGAATCATCAATAAATTGCTTATTATATACTTTTTCTTTATATTTATCTGTGTATCTTCTAAGTTTTTCTGCCTGTGCTGAAATTTTTAGTTTATTTACGATAGTATATGATAGATCCTGCTCTATTCTAATACTGTGCACTACTTTTATCACATCTATCTTTCTAAGTATTTTTGTTGATCTTTTCCCTCTTCTATACTCTTCTAACAGTGACACTTTGTAATTGCTTCATAGTTTTCTCTATTCGATACTTCCATGATGATATTTGATTTCTCCCCCTCCTTTCCCTCACTATCCAGTGTTCTTGTGCTAGAACTTTACCAGTTATTAATTTAGCTGCGCAGTAATATATCCTGTCTACTTCACTTATATCACATGGATCTTTGTGGACAGTCCTAATTACTGTGTTCATTTGTTTTATCAGACTCTGACCTTTTGGGTTTTATTGACATTCTGCAGTCTATTTCTTTCATTGATCTTAATATGTCTATCTTTATTAAATCAAGCAATTCTACTCCTAGCTCATTTTCTTCTAAACTGAGGGCACATTTTTTGTTCTCCATTTCCTGTCGGCATTCTATAGAAAGTTCTACAGCATCTTCCTGAGGTACATTCTGTTCAGTTTCATCCTGTGCCATCTCTTTCTCTGCCATATGGGAACTCACTGGCCTATCACTCCTCAACATTGACTGTGTCAGAGTTTCCACAGTTTCCTGTTCCTTCCCTTGCAGTCCAGCTTCAAGTGAATGTTTATACTGGTTTCCTGTGGAAGGCTCCAAAATATCTTCATATGGCACCTGACCAATTGCTTCCCATTCCACTGGTTTCCCCTTAATCTGGATGTCCATTGCTCTATCTTGTTGTGGTGTTTTCTGAATTAGATTTTCTACACTGAGTACTTCATTTTGCAGTTACTCCATACCTTCAGTTTCTGTTTCTTAACTTCTCCATTACTAATCTCCTTTTCTACTTTTCCTCTTTGTCTTCTTATTTTTTGTATTGCAAAGTTTTCCATGTCCAGATTCCGTTGCCTATACTTCTCTTCAAATATCTTTAGAGCTGCTCTTTTTGCATTGATTAGTTTTGCTTTCTCCTTTGCATAGATATTGCATCATATTAAATCTCTTTTTTCTTTCCAATATCCATATATTTTCTTCAGATGTCTCCTGATCTTCCTGTTTTCCCTTACATTAAAAAACAAAATAACCAAACGGAAAATACCTCCACAGCTCAGCAAGCAAAATAAATCCACCGGGACCAAGATAAAATCAGTTGTTTTAATAAATATCCACAAAGCTTCAGTTGGTTGAGCGCTTTCACTCGACACAGCGAGTTTCATCAGGTTCTGATGAAACTCGCTGTGTCGAGTGAAAGCGCTCAACCAACTGAAGCTTTGTGGATATTTATTAAAACAACTGATTTTATCTTGGTCCCGGTGGATTTATTTTGCTTGCTGAGCTGTGGAGGTATTTTCCGTTTGGTTATTTTGTTTTTTATTATTGGGTTGAACCAAACGGTATCTGTGTTTCTGTTTTCCCTTACATTGGGGAATCATTCCATCATGCTGTCATGTAACCTGTGTTAGTCATTCTACATCAAATCCTTCACTTCAGAGGCACTCCATAACTACAGCTTCTATTTATTTAACTTCTTCACTAATCTTCTTTTCTGCATCCCCTCTTTGTGATATTCATTTTTTATTGTGAAATTTTCCATATCTGGATGACTTTGCCTGTATTTCTCTTTGAATATCTTTTGGGCTGCCTTTTTTATATTAATTAATTTGGCTTTCACCTTTGCATAAATATTGAACCGTATAAAATATCTCTTTCTTTCCCACATCCATATTTCTTTTTTATACTTTTCAAAAATCTCTAGGTTTTGTTGTTTATATTTTTGCACTTTCTGAGATGCTTCTTTTTCCATACAGATCAAAGTTTCTTGGTCTATATAATGTTCTTCACAAATCTGTTATATTAATGAACACAAATTTTTATTTCAGGCTTCTGACAGTTTTTCTTGTGGAAGTATTTTTCTTTCCTTTAATTTCTCTCTTAATCTTTTTGTATATCTTGTGTCTGGAAATTCTGGGATTTTTACATAATAGTAACAATACATAATTTCTTTCTTATCCTCGAAAGTCCACTCTATTGTCTTTATGGCTGTTCTTTAGCCTGTCAGTTTGTTGTGATTTTTGTGGACTGCTACTTCCTTCTACAACAGGGGTGGCATCCTTCCTTTGAGCCTGGCCTGGCCCCATTGTAGGAATGTTTCCATATTTTTAGGATTCTGTACTGTGATTTCTTTCCAGTCTTGGCAACAGTGTACTTACCAGGACTGGGCACATTTTTATCATGGGTCTTTTGCACCCAGGTAGCTATCTTTTTTTTTAAATTTTTGACCTACTTCTTTCTGAGATTTATGAGATATAAATACTGTCTATATATCAGTGTTATCTTGGTGAAATTTTGTGAAAAACAGGGTCCACATTGTGAAGGTACTCACTAAGACTTAAGGATGAATCCAGTTTTAGAAATACCACTCTCCTTTGCTTGCTGACTTATCATCTCTCCATTCAGCAATGCAAGGTTATAATGCCTTTCACACCTTTAGACCAGCTACTTCATGGTAGGGAACTAAAGGTGCCATTGTGTCAGTCTATATTAATCCCAATCTCACATCCAAACTATTTAAACCGTATGACCCACTGAAACTCATACATGTGCAACTTACCATAAACTTACCATACCTGAGGAATGCCAAGTCTCTATTATCATGTCCAGAGCCAAGGATACAGCTTCCATCTGACCTGATAATATCCCTGGCTGTGTTCTACATGAATTACAAAGTGAACTGGCACCACAACTGAGTACCCTGTTCAATCACAGCCTCATTTCAGGCTTTATTCCTACCAAATTATGCACTGCTATGGTCATCCTACTCCACAAAGGGGGAATGACTACAGACCCTGGTAACTACCGCCCCATTAGCCTGACAAGTCTGATGTGTAGGGCTATGGAGTGCATCATCATGGACCTTATAAATAGGGATATAGGGAATCTCCAAACTGTGGACCCCACACAGTTTGGGTTTGTGAAAGGTAGATCATGCCTGCTCAACCTGACAGACTTATTCGAGTCTGTCACCAGAGCTGTGGATAAGGGCAAGGTAGTTCACACAGCCTACCTAGATCTTGTAAAGGCCTTTGACACCATCCCTCACTCAGGAATCATAGACAGACTCACTAAACTAGGCATAAACCCCTATGTCATAAGATGGGTTGCCAACTGGCTCACTGATAGAACCCACACTGTGAAAGTAGTGAACTCCAAATCTGACTACCGACCAGTTACAAGTTTTGTTCCACAGGGATCAGTCCCGGGTCATCTCCTCTTTGGCATCTACTTCTCTGAAGTTCAAGCCAGCACAAAGGGACTCTGGCTAACCAAGTTCACAGATGATTGCAAACTGGGAGCCATTATTGATTCTCCAGCTGATGTGGACATTCTACAAAAGGGCCTCACTGAATCCAATGACTGGTGCCAGAACCATGGCCTTAAGATCAATGCAAAAATGTGCATTGTCATTCCCTTTGGGAAAATTCGGTGCCTATGAACTACCATATAGGCAGTAGTCCACTAAACACCGAAGGTGTGATAAGAGACCTGGGGACACAGATTGATAGCAATCTCTCCTTTGATAACCACATTGCCACTGTAGTCAGAAAGTCCTTCTATGTGGCACATCTCATTACAAAAGGTTTCTCATCCAGAAAGAAAGAGGTCATAATTTATTTATTTATTTATTTATTGGCATTTGTTAACCGGGTTTGTCCAACTGGGCTTGTGGCCCATTTTCAGTGGAGACCCGAGGAGTAAAGCTCCAGTAATACATTGTGCAACAAGTACAATTTTAAACAATATTGATATATTAGCAGTTATATCAAAATGATTCACATATGTTGGGATACATGCATAAAGTTAAAGTTGCATTAAAAAGAAGCTAAGTAACAATTTTACATTGATATAGTTCAATAGGTCAACAATGAACATTTTTTGTTTGTATAAAATTGTGCAAATGCATAGTAGACACATTGGAGAGAGAGGTGTAATGAGGTACTAAATATGGTCCTTTTGAGGGTACATAAAGGGAAGGAAGACTAGGTAGGGTCATGGCAAGGGCAGGTTCTAGAACTGAGAAAATAAGCTTTTAGTTCATTTTTAAAGTGTGAGGTGTGGGAGATTGCACGTAAGTCAAGGGGAAGTTTGTTCCAAGCATGGGCAAGGGACTGTTTGTAGAGTAGTTTGCCTACTAACCTTTTTGGGTGGTAGATTTCAAGTAATTGCTAGTTAGAAGTACGGAGGGTCCGGGATGGGATGTAGATGGAGACTAAGGAAGATAGAGATGGACAGAAGCAGGGTTTATAAAGAATACAGTGTAGCATATGAAATTGATAAGATAGCAGAAACTGGGGAAGTTCAAGCCATTGAAGAGTGTTTAAAGAAATGCAGTGGTGTGAGGTGTATGGGGAGTTAGTAATGAATCTGGCTATTTTATGGTAAGTCTGTTGCAGTTTGTTTAGAGTGGAGGCCTGGATATTGGTAAGAACTGGGGCGGCGTATAAGAGGGAGGGGAGGAGGAGTGCCTGGCCCAGGGTAAGTCTAGATTCAGGGGTTAGGAATTTTTTGTTCCGGTATAGCAGACCTAGTTTCTAGTTTGTTTGTTTTTATACATTGGAGTATGTGTAGGTTGAACTTGAGGTTGTCATCGATAATGACCCCTAGGAGTTTTGTATGGGTGTCAGGTTGGATATTTGTATTGTTAGAAGATGTAATAAAAAAGGAGGTTTTGTGATGAGAAAGAGAACGGGGAAGGAAAAGTAGGAGTTTGGTCTTTTTGGGATTTAGGATCAATAGGTTGTGAGAGAGCCATTGTTCAGTGGATAGTAGGGCCTGTTGGGTCAGGGAGTGTAGTTCAGGAATGTTATTTGAGATGGATATAAGTGTGGAGTCGTCGGCATACTGAATAAGGGAGGATTCTTTGCATGAGGTGTAAAGACCATTGGTGAAGATGTTAAACAAAAGGGGTCCCAAGATGGAGCCTTGGGGAACACCAGTGGAGATGGAAAGGAAAGGTGAGGAGGATGAGAGCCATTTGACAGATTGTTCCCTGCCAGATAGGTAAATATTAAACCAGGCAAGTGCGGAGGGGGATAGGTGGAGATTTGCGAGTTTGGATAGTAGTAGAGTATGAGAGATAGTATCGAAGGCTTTGGAGAGATCTAGGAAGAGACAGGAAATGAGTTTATTGTTGTCTAGGGCCTCTGCAATGATATGAGTGAAGGAGAGGAGGGCAGTGGTGGTGCTGTGGTGAGGACAAAATCCATGTTGGGTAGGGGTAAGTAAGTGGTGTGTGAGGAGGTAATTGAGAAGCTGTGAGTGAATACATTTTTCTAATATCTTGGAGAGGGGGGACAGAATAGCAATGGGTTGGTAGTTTGAGGGGTCAGTGGAGTTTCCACCTTTATGAAGAGGGATAGTGAAGAAAGATTTCCAAAGGGTGGGGACAGTTGGTTCCAGAATAGATCGATTAATTAGTATAGATACAGGATAGGCAACTGAGTCAGCAGCAAGTTTGAGGAATGTAGGAGATAGATTGTCAGTGGAAGGAGAGCAAGGTTTTAGCTTGAGTAGTAGAGATTTGATGTAAGTAATGGGAACTGGCTCAAAAGAAAACTAAGTTGTGTTAGTGGGACTTGGAGAGGTGGGTGTCGAAGTAGAGTTTGGTTTAGGGGTTACCATATTTTGGATGGAGGAGATAAAATGTTTATTCAGGAGGGTAGCTGTTTCCTGAGAAGAAGAGTTAGGGTATGGGGAGGGATTAGAGGGCTTTCCAGGATACAGGATGTTGTTGAGAGTTGACCAAAATTTTTGAGGATTGGATTTGTTGTTAAGCTGAGCAGAGCTATAGTATAACTTTTTGTCATTAGTTGTATGTTTTTTGAAAGGTTCCACAGTTGCCTGTATTTTTGAAGAAAAGGTGGTTATTTAGTTTTAGTCCGGTTTTCCAAGCATGAACTCTTTGTTTCATAAGGGACCCAGTCTCTTTGGAGAGCCAGGGAGCATGGTTTGATTTTACTCTGATCTTCCTAGAGGGAGCTAAGGAGTTTAGAGTATTCGTGAAGATGCTATTGAAAGTGCTTACAGCATTGTTTAGGGGCAGGTGTTGTAGAATGGACCAATCTATGTTGTGGAGAATGGAGTTACATTGGGATGAATTGAAAGGCGATAGTTTTCGACAGTCTTTGATAAGGTGGGATTTAGAAATATGGGAGTAGTGTCTGAAGATGGTGGTAGGGAGATAATCACTGAGGGAGTCAGATAAGGTGGTGGGATTGTGGTATTGGTGGGAGGAATTGGTAAGGATCCAGTCTATGATGGAGCTGGAAGAGGAATTTTTATGGAAGTGAGTGGGAGATGTTATAAGTTGGTGGA
Source organism: Protopterus annectens (assembly GCF_019279795.1). Lineage (NCBI taxonomy): Eukaryota > Metazoa > Chordata > Ceratodontiformes > Protopteridae > Protopterus > Protopterus annectens. The sequence continues at coordinate 171,079,817 of NC_056728.1, read as the reverse complement.
AGCAGTGTAGGTGGATACTGAGTTGGGGGGAGTCAGTTGTGAGTTTGGACCAATCAATGTTGACATCACCAAGGATAAGTGTCTCATATGGTATGTTGTGGGAGAAACAGGATAGGATGTTTTCAAGAATGGGCAGATTGTTACCTGGAGTAAAGTAGATAGAGGCAATTGCAAGTTTTTTGTCGGGATTCAGATGGCAGTTAAGGATGATGATTTCAGCTGGGAGGAAGTCAGGAATTGGGGAAGGGTATGTGAGAGGTTAAGAATGTTTGAGAAGAGGATGGCCACGCCACCACCTTTTTTTACAGGTCTATCAGATTGGAAGATATTATAACCTGGTGGGAGTATTTCACTATTTGAGATGTGTGGCTTGAGCCAGGTTTCAGATAGGGAGAGGATGTGAGGGGTATTGAGAGCTATCCATGAGTGCAGCTCAGTGACTTTATTTGCTAGACTCTGAATATTCAATGATTAAATAGTTAAGTATTTGGATGGAGATGATTGTTGTGACTGAGGTTGGCGACTGTTAAAGGAGTAAGATGGGGGCAGTGTAGAGGTAGTTTTGGGGAGAGAAGAGTGGCCAGGGTTGGGATGGATTTCTCCAGAACAAAGTAGGTCTTTAGTGAGGAGAGAGTCTGTAGTAGATGCTAGATGGAGTTTGTATAGTTTTGACATAGCTTTGTGGGAAGGTTTAAAAACCTGTATTATGGATAGTTTATATAGACTTGAGATAGAGGTAGTAAAGAGATTAGGGGAGATAGTAAAAGATGAAGTAATTGGATATATGGTGTATGAGTGAGAAGTTGGTGAACATAGGAGTGGGTCAGAGAGATTGGAGTGGTAAGAGCTGGAGATAGAGAGAATAAGGAGTAGTGTAGAAGATATTAGGAAATAATACATGGAATAAAATATGGTCAGATAGAGTAGGTAGAGAGACAGTGGTATAGATGAAGTGGTGTTGACAAGATTGACAGATTAGTAAGGTGGTTGTGGCAATAGGCAGGAAGTGGAATTGTAGTGGCTAGTGGGACAGGAAGGGGAGGGATAGTTAGGTATAAAGGTAATTGTAATGGGGTGGGTGGGAATGGGGGTTGGGTAGGAGAGCAAAGTTAGCCCGAGCGTAGCGAGGGCGAACGGAGCGGGGCTAGCACCCTGGTCAAGATGAAGTCATAGAAACAATCAGAAAGGATAGTGAAAAACTAGCTTGAGAGATGAGGATATAAAGTTTCTAAAGGTATAGTCACCAGAAATAAAATATGAGCAGCAGTAAGCTTACAAAAGGACACTGGCCTCAAGCTACACAAGTAGATTTACTTGAAGGAAACCCAGTGCTGTATGGTTAAAATAAACTACAATAGAGAGGGGCTTTGCAGGGGGAGAGAGAGGTATTACTAGCAGCTAAAAGCAGGGCAAAACATAAAAAAAAATAATATGTAAGAGTCTGAAGACAGTAAAATAGGGCAGGTGCACTAGGAAAGGCAATTATGAGATGGGCTAGAAATGAATTAAGGGAAGGGTAAAGTGCAGAACAGGAGAATATACACAGAAATGGTATGAGGATAGTGGGTAACCAAAGAGAAAGGATAGGAGCTGCTGGCGTCTGCTTTTCATGGTGACTAGCAAAAAAAAAAAAAACACTGTAAATTCTTGTTGTGCTTATAAAGTCTAGCATTAATTAAAAGATTAGCTTATGTAGTAGTTATTTACTGGGACACATACTTCAGTGGTATTATTTTAAGCTTAAAATGGTGGCTTCCGGACCGATAGTTAGAGTTGCAGGGTATCTGTTAAGGTCCTCAAACCTGTGCTGCCTGTACTGTGGCCAGGAGAAAACTGCAGGGAAAAATCCACTCGGGTTCAGTGGTATTATTTTAAGCTTAAAATGGTGGCTTCCGGACAGATAGTTAGAGTTGCAGGGTATCTGTTAAGGTCCTCAAACCTGTGCTGCCTGTACTGTGGCCAGGAGAAAACCACAGGGAAAAATCCACTAGGGCTTACACAGAGCAGAAGATGCTCAGCAGCATGAAGGGGAAAGAAGGTTTCAAAATCATAATCCCTCTCTACTCGTCCCTCATTAGACCTATTATAGAATACAATGCCCTGTTTAGTATGTACCTCACTAGACACCTATAATAACTGGAAAGGCCACAAAAATACCTCACTAAGAGGATCTTAGGGCTTAGACACATGCCCTATCTGGGCAGACTCAAAAAACTCCAGCTGTACTCTGTCTCATATTGGCTACTTAGAGGCGATCTCTGACCTACAAAGCCATGTCTGACCCAGAGCTGTTAGATATGCTACACCTAAAGAAATCCCAATCCCTCCATACCACATGCTCCAGGGACCTAAACCTCATTACCACAATAAACAGAACATGCTGGAGGGAAAAGTTCCTAACCCAGAGACTTCCCATACTCTGGAACATACTTCCCATTCACGTCAAGCAGAGCACTTAACTGGCCCTCTTTAAGACAAATCTTGACGAGTGGATGGGCAATAGGAAGTTCACCCTGGGGATCACTTCAGTGGCCTTGCTTGAAAGGGGCACTGGGAACTAACTTTGGGCGGCATGATGCCAGAGAATCTTCTTGGGCTAGGCTTATATAGGCTCCAGGGCCATTAGCCTAGTACACACCTATGAATCTATGAACCTATACCATGTCCTTGCAGCATAAATGTCTTCCTCCATGTCCCAAGAAACCCATACTACCTATCTTAGTGTATTAGAGACCCTCACCATTCAACCCAATATGATAGTCATGGGGAATCTCAACTAACCCACTACAGATTAGGAATCTTACACCACTTCTAGTGCACAAGCCCAGCAATTCCTAAACTTTGTTAATATCAACATCCTGTAACAGTTGGCCCACCCCATTCTCCTAAAGGGGTACAAACATCCTTGACTTTGTACTCATGAACATGATGGGCCATTGTTCATACCTCTCAGCTATCCAGATTTTCACAGAATGTACAGAGTTTGCCTCATATTTTTGGTCTGTTTCTCATAAAATTGTAGTTTTCTGACAAATCACTAAGAAATAATTGAGGACTGAAGTTTTCAGAAAATTCATGCTAATGTAAAACCTGGTATTCTATAAACTTTCTAACCTTGCAAGAGCAATATTTAAAAAGTGTCCCCATTTTTGGGCCTTCTTCCCCAATTATTTGTGGCTTTGTCCATATTTCTTAGTCTAAGAGGTTGAGAGGTAGGCCAATGTTCCTCACCCAGTGTTAACATCTTTACTAGTCAGATTTGACCCCAGGATTCTGTGCTGGGACCTATCCTTTTTGGCATCTACTTTTCTGAAGTAAAAGGAAATACCAAAGGGTTCTGGCTAACTAAGTTTACTGATGGCTGCAGGTTAGGAGCTGTCTTTGACTCCCCAAATGACTTTCCCATCCTGCAGGAAGGTTTGTCCCAAGTAAATAAATGGTGACAAAACCATGGACTGAAACTAAATGCAAAAAAATACATTATTGTACCCTTTGAGAAATCATCTATCCAAGTGAACTACCACATCAGCAATATGCTCCTGACAGCTGACCCACCTGTTTAGGATTTGGGAACTTCTGTGGGCAGTGGCCTAACTTTTCGCCAACATGAGTCCATTGCTGTAAGAAAGTGCTTCTATACTGCACAGCTTGTAAACAAAGCAATTGTGTCTAGATCTAGGGACCCTATTTACTCAGCTCTCATTAGGCCAATCATCGAATATAATGCCTCCTTTGGCATGTATCTGTTCAGACACATGCAACAGATGGAACACCCAAGGAGATACCTTACTAAAATGATACAAGGCCTAAGCAACATGTCTTACATGGACCAAATTAAAGCCCTGTCACTATACTTGATATCCTACAGACGATTAGATTTGACCTGTGTTTGGCATACAAGGCATCCTCTGACCCAATACTGATGGATTTACTGCACCTCAACAAATAAAATAGCATCAGACATATTCAGTCTAGGGATATAAACCTCTTCTGCAACATCAACAAAATGGTTTGGAGTGAGAGGTATATCTTGCAGAGATTATCACTGCTCTGGAACAGACACTCCGTTCACATAAAAGAAATGCCATCCCTGTCCATATTCAAGTGCAACTTGGATCTATGAATGGAAAACAGAACATTTACCCCACAACTGCCCCTGTACTACTAATGGACAGAGACAGCTCCTGAATACTTTATCCCATGCACGGGTACTCTCAAATTATCTATGGTATGATCCCAGTTATTTTCATTAGGGAAAGTATGGAATTATCAACCATGAGATGGGTAAGACCAATCTGTTACCGAATGGGATAGGTTATTTCAAGCACAAAAAAGGAAACTAGCTGAACTTAAATGGCCTACAAGGGCAGCTAGCCTAGAACTTACCTATGGGCTTATGGAATTATTCTTGTGCTCTTTAGATACAGCATTACTTTGTATAATGTACCTTGTATGCCTTGCCCAACACTTTTGTGCCCCTACCATGGCAGTAATGCACAGGTTGTATGATTTGAAAGAAACTCACTCTTTCTCTCTCTTCAATATTAGCATGCTTATGCCACAATGATAACGCACAAAATATACAGAGTGAACATTCTGGGCAGTATGCATTGTATATTGCTAGCAGTTGAAAGCATGCAGGTTACAAGCTGTGGGCGGCATACACTCTGCCCCTGCAACAAAATTTAGATATCTCTGTGAAACAGAATAATGGCTGCTACAGACATACATGAACATTGTAAGTTCACATTCTGGGGATGACAGAGAAATTTTCACATTTTATTCAGTACATCCACAAAGGAGAAAAAACAGCAATTGTCTTGGATTTCAAATAAAAAAGAAAATACTTGGCCTTCAGTTAAAAGAGAAATAATACCTATTGTTACTCTTCAGGTCTAGTATGCAGCCCCACTTAATACTTCCAAAAAATGTATTTTCTATATAAGTTTTGGACTGTTGGCCTCAGCAGACCCAGATTCAGCTCTGTACTGCATTTCATTCCTCCTCGTGTAAAATGTACATCTAAGCAATGACTGGGCTTGTCACACACAAGGCCCTTAGTGTCTTCTGGTAAGTTCCTACTTACCTGTTTATGAATCCTCAAGTAAAAATCTTAAACCCTCTTTTTATGTGGAATTCCTGACTATTTTTAAACATGTAACAAGGAATGAGGAACTGACACCGAGAAGTCTTGTGAGTGAGTCAAAAGAGCTTGACTCCTGATTTTTTACCAATAAATAGTGGTCCTGTCGGTGTCAGTTCCTCATTCCTTGGTTCTGAGTTATTGTTCTTCTTTGTTTGTTATTTTTGAACATGTCCCCACACATCACATATTTTACCCCAATGTAAAGTCACTCTACCCCTTTTTCTAAGCTCAGCATGTTCACACTACTCACCACCCAGCATAAATCAAGGTCTGTGTGGCAGTGTAATTTGGAAGAGTTTCAGGGACAGTGGCCATCAGCACTACTTTTGTCTAGCTGTGGTCTTACCACCCCTCTTCCTCTAATGTATATCAAGTGCTTGGTCTTACCACCACTCTTGCTCTAATGTATATCAAGGGCTTGGTCTTACCACCACTCTTGCTCTAATGTATATCAAGTGCTTGCCTTTCATCATATCCACATTATCTTTCTTATTATTTGCAGTTAGACCTGCCCATCTTATGGTTTCTAACACAGCCTGTACTTTTTGTAAACAAGACTCCCTAGCCTCTGAATGAATGACCATGCCATACAGGTATGTCACAATACATCAGGAGGCTTAAATATTATGAAAGGTATCAGGAGGTCAGTGTTGGCCAAATGTTAGCAATATGCACTGGAATAAGCCATCAGGAGCCACAAAGCCTGTTTTGCTTTGGCAGATGAGCTAAGATCTTTCTACCAATTTACCTACATTAAGTCTAGTGCTGTCTGTTGACTGGTGTTTCCTAGAATCACTATCAACTCATCAATTTAGTCTTGGAAAAACCATCATAATATGAAAGTCTTTTCAGCTTCATAAAGTCATTATAGTGTCTAATACTTTCATCTGGTTTATGGACTAGTACTATTAGATCATTCAATTTGTGACTCTCCTATAAATCTTTCTTTCAAAATCTTTCAAAAGATGTCTTGGACATCTTTTGAACTTTTCTTAATTGTCTCAATGACTCTTTTAGTTGATAAGATCTGTCTAACCTTTATTTCAAGTATTATGTCTGCTATGCTCCCATCCCTGTAGTTCTCTCAGTCATTTCTGAAAACATTGATTTATTTCTTAACAAACATGCTTTTACCTCATGCTTTTGTACTCTTAGCAAGGATTCTTCTAACTTTACCTTGGATAAAGATTGTCATGCCTCCCAAGTTCACTGCAGAATTTTCCCATGGCTTCAATACAATAAGTGATGGACTTGCTCTGTCTTTCTTTTCCCTCAGTGCTTAACCTTTTAGTTCACTACATTTGTTCTTTCAATCAGCTGAAATGGCCCTTTCAAGTTAGCCAATTTTTTGGTTGTGGAGGAAATTAACACTAAAGTTTGTTATCTTGGATCAAACTACCCAAGTCAGATCTTTTTATTATAAGCTTCTTGTTGCATTTCCTCAGCTTTCTGCGTAGCCCATTATTAATAGTACACACTGATACCCATTGATAGATTTTACCACTGACACTGCAAAATCCATATCAGTACATTCATATGTGAATTTCTTAATGGAGATTAAAACAAGAGACTCTTACAATAAACATTGGATGCAGTTTTCTGGCATTCTGGACAAGAAGCACAAACCCATATTTCTTTTTTCATTGTATCTGGCTAGTATTCTTACCTTAGTTTTGTCTGTTCCCAGGTGACCTTCTAAATGGTCACCTAACACTTGACTGTGTGCTAACCTCATTACTAGTGTCCTATAAGGTTTTAGCACTAGCAGTTGATGTAGAACTTCTTCATCTCTGTTCTTATTCATTCATATAAAATGTCATCTTTTAGTTCAAAAAGGGGTACATAGTAATGGGAAAGTCTTGTTCACTATCATCACTATAACCTGCTCATATGCCCATTGCCCAACATAAAGTATCATCTTCTCATTGTGCTGCATTTTTTAAAGATCATGGAATTCAGAGTTGCTTTCTTCAGTAACTTGCCTTGAGGTGTAAGCTGTAGCCTCACCCCAAGATACTGGCACTGTATCTGTTTCTATATCTTACCCTGCAACTGGTAGTTCTGGACAAAAATCAGCTTCCGATTTACTCTTCCTGCTAACTGTAGAAGCCTCGAGTGCTTCCTTTTAATTTTGATTAATGTCTCTCTGTAAAGGGTAACTCAGTACTTTATCTTCATTTTCCCTTATTTTCAGATGCATCTTGCTAAGCGTCATCCTTTACTTGCAATAACTCTGCATTTCCTTATTTATGTCAGTTTGTCTTTATTTATTACCATTTATTTGTTCCAAGAGCTGTCACATAGGTAACTGACTTCTTTCTCTTTTTTCTTTGTTAACACTTCCTGGAAGTCACTGTGCCAACTTCTTGCATATATCTTTTTCTGTCATTTGACGTTTCTTACCTATAATCACATGCCTGACCATTTGGGATTTATGATAACATAAAATCACCTTTCTTACTATCTAAGCACAGCCAAATTCTAGTCCCTTTGCTAGCATCTGTGCAAACTCCATTTTCTGATTTCTTTCTGAGTCAGTACATAAGTGTCAATATGTTACTCCCCCCATCTTATATAGCTGTTGCTTTGTCTCTTTTTTGTTAAGTCTTTCATACTTCCAGAGTGAGTCAGTGGATTCTCCATCCTTTCACATTTTCCATATTGCTTTAAAGTGAGGAAAAACTTTTCTTAATATTCCATTCTGAGTCAAATCCATAATTACAGCCACAGAATGCAACACTTTCCTCATAACTATTTTACATTTTGCATATGTGAGGGGATACTTTTTTCTAATACCATGAATAAATATTATCTCCACTTTTTGGTTACTAATCATATGTTTGCAGATGAGCATAACCTCAACAACGTTATGTAAGTATTCAGTGTCTAACTGGGCATGTGCTTCCTTCCCCTGTAGAAATAAAGTACGCTTCAAAGTTTTGTTGGAACATATTAACACAGTGCAGAGGCATTTATTCTGGCTGTAGTCTTGTCACACTCCGTAAGAACTTAATTTGTACTATGTATTTCAGTTTCTTTGTTTCTACTGCTAGCATTTTCTTTAGTTTTAGTAGCACAAATCTTAGCAATGTGACCCCATCCCTCATATTTGAGGCTTTTTAACCCATTAATTACTACTTTTTGTTTTAAAGAAGGAGGCACATTTGTTAACTGCAAGATTAGGCTTAGAAGAGAATTCAGATGTGAACAATGTATCATTAACTAGCAATGATTTTAATAAAGTTACTTGGGATCACTTCATAATATCAATTACCATGCAAAGCTCTTTATTGTCAACTTTTCTAAGCATTTCCATTTATTGTTGGTGTCAGACTCTTGCCATGTATTTAAAATATCTTTTAAATCATGTATCTGTGCTCATACCAGCTTGTCTGAGTTAAAGGTCCAAATCAGTTTTGTAATTCTTGTTCTACACAGGTTATTTCAGCTCTAGCCAAAACTTTCTTTTTAAGGTTGTCACAGAACATTTGATCAGTAATATGTTTTAAACCATATATCTGTACCCTAATCAGTTTGTAGCATTAAAGATACAGTTATAAAACTTTAATTGCTGTATTTCAGAGATTATTTGAGCTATAAGCAAAAGTTCCTTTTAAGCTTTCTCCCCATCCATGTAATCAGTTCCATCCATGTCCACATACATTTTTGTACCTCTCCTTTTGACTTTGCTGACAGAGTTTATGCACAGTTTACTCATTCCCAGTTATCTATGGTGACATATTGCTCAAATACCAGTAGGCCTTGAGATCATATGCATTTGCTTTTTTTTCATGGAGACACATTCTTGAGATTTGCAGCTATACTGACAAGCACAGCTATTGTTCTAGCACTCCCAGTCTGGTCAGTCTCCATTCTAGATTAAAACAGTGCTTCCAAGTCTTCCTTGTTCTGTGTCATCAGAAAACAGCAACAGAAAAAAATTGTGTTAAAAGTCACAAAATCAACTCCACAGGGAAACAATGATAACTGTTCGGTATGGAATTAGTCACAAAAATGTCATGTACTTGATATTGGATGTACTACATGGAAATGTATTTAGCAAGTCCTTGGCCAACTGCTTGCATTCTCCACCAGTCTAAGTTCAAGGCAGCAGTTATTTTAAAAATATTTTATGCAATATATAGAAAAAGGAAACTGAAAACAAAAAACAATAGTTCTTTTGATTTTCAGATACAAAACAAAACAATACCACTTGTTTGCAGTTCAAAAGAATGAACAGTACTTTTGCTATTCAGTACCAGTTATATATATTCCTACACAGCCCCTCCAATAAATGGGCTAGCTATATAACATCTAGAATACAGGCATCATTCTGAACCTGATTCTAGCTCTGAATCACAGGTGATTCTTCTTGGCATAGTCCACAACTAATACCCAACTGGACTGTCACATTTCATACCTCCAGGGTCTTCATTTAAACTCCTGCTTACCCCTTTCTGAACCTCCATATGAGGATTTATCTTTCTGAAGTCCTGTGAACAGGTAGAATGCTTTTTTACAATGGCAATTGCAATTAAAACCTGTTACTAATACACACGACATCATTACTAACTTTTTGTGAGAATGTTCCCACATATCCATTACTTTGCCCTAAATTTAAAGGCACAGTACCCCTCTTTTGAGATTAGCCCTGTTACAACATCTACAACTACTTTCCCATTATATGTGTCTGGTACATCTATGGTGCTAGGAATTCTGATGTTATATTACATCATACTAGTATCAACATTGCATATTTTTATTGATAATTACCTGATGCACGTGAATATTTCTATTTTTTGCCCCTTACTGTATACCAATCATTATCTACTGTGGTGGTGGTGCTGCAGTAGCGTTGTCGCCTCACAGTTAGACGTTGCCTGTTCGATTCTCAGTTAGAGTGTCTTCTGTGTGTCGACATGCGTGAATGGGTGTTCCTTCGTTGAAGGTTGTGTGTTAAGCCCGGCAAGCCAGCATGTGAAAATCTACTGCCAATCATTAGCAGACAGGAGTTCTGCTGTGGTGACCCCTAATCGGGAAAAGCCGAAAGACACAAACAAACTGTATACCAATCATTAGACACACTCTGTTTGACAACATATCTCATTCCCTTCACCAGACAAGACACAAACAAGTGATTACTGAAGCAGCCATTAAAAGTGGTCCAAAAGTACTGTTTTTTTTCAGTTTTCACTCTGGCTGTGCCCATGCAAGCACCTAGCAAGGTAACAGTGACAGGCATGCAATGAGATGTCCATAGAGGGCATCCCTTCACTTAAGCAAGGAGCAGTTCCCAGGACATGACTTGATCTTTCCAGTTTCCATGAGGGAGATCACACCATCCTGTGTGCAGTTGAGTACATGCAAACCTCACCCTACTATGGGAGAAGGAAGTGAGCTATGTCCCCCCACTCCTGGCACCTCTACTCCATGACCACTAAACCATCAGTGGTCATATATCCTGCCTACAGCTGTACTAACACTTTGTCTACTTATACAATATATTTATTAGACAGTGCATGCTAGCAATTAGAAAGCTAAGGGTATTCTGCATAAGGAATGTACAAATGTGAGTGTCACACACTACCTGCACAATACCTACAGGAAATCATATGTATTCACTGTGAAATGGTTGAACAACAATAAGGACTTGTGCCAAACATGGAATCACAACATTTATTTTTTTTTTTAATCATGGGAAACAGTAAACCTCATTTCCCTTGAAACTCACATTTATTGAAAACGCATCTGGCAATGCAGTAAACTACAAGAGATGTAGTGGAATTCCTACTCAGATAGCAGATTGGGAAATACTAATTAGCATCTCAAGCAAAAGCAATACATAAAAAATTCAAAAATAAATGTATAATGAATTTGTTAACAGCCTGAGACAGTCCACTGTGTGCAAGTATCCCTTATTATGATTAACCCAGGCATGCTGTCCGGTGAAGTAACTTGGCAAAGTTACATAGAAGAGAAATGAAGGCTGAGAGAATCAAACCATGTACTACAGGAAGCAGCTCTTTAACAGCTGATATTCATCTGCACTAAATGTTAGACAAACATTTGTAGCCCAAACAATGCATTTCACACCTGTGTACATGCAAAAAGCAAGATACATTAAAATGTATTCATAGTTAAAATATTAACATTAAACTCATAGACTTCATGCTGTCCAATTTATTTGCAGCTAAATAATAACGTAAACACAATGAGAAAGTGGCCTAATGGTTAAGGTGCTTGCCTTAAGGTGCAGGGTTTGAGTCTCACAAGGGATAGTTGGCTAGGCTTCAAATGGCTCGAAATGGCAGTTAGTCTAGTACTACTTTATAGGTGGGAGGTTGGCACAATGGTTAAGGTGTTTGCCTTATAAACCAAAGGTGCAGGGTTTGATTCTCACATGGGGTAATTGGCTAAGCTTAAAATGCCCCACAAAGGCAGTTAGCCTAGTACTAATCTATGAGCCAAAGAACATGGCTCATATTATGATGCTTCTGTTTACTTCAATCAATGTTTTTTCTTTACAACATAACTACTCAGGTTTATAGGTGGTTACTAGGCTTGCAGTCCATGAGATCATTGAGGAGCCTAGCCCAAATTTCTAGTTGCTGCAAAGCACTGTGGTTAACTGAATTGCTCAAGGAGAGGGCATAATTGGAGATGTTCTGCAAAACTGGAAACAGGTAAGAGCAGTCTTCCTACTTAAAAAGTTAACAGAACAACAGGTTTTGTATCAACATGTATTTTGTGAACCACAAAAACTGTGAAACTCTAATGAGTGACATTGACTGACTGTAAACCTGAGTGATTTAGCAAGGGGAAAAAAAGTTAACGGATTTCTGTTGGTTGTTGTTGTGGATAAAGGCTTTTGACTCCCATCCTTAAGGTACAGGGTTTGATTGTGTGTGACCCTGAGCAAGTAACTTAAGTAGACATCTAACTGGGGCATTACACACACACACACACACACACACACACACACACACACACACACACACACACACACACACACACGTGCGCACACGCACATATACACACACACACACACACACACACACACACACACACACACACACACACACACACACACACACACACACACATGCACATATACATGCACACACACTTACCAAATGCATTCATAATGTTGCAAAAGAAAGAAATTCAACCCCATCTCTGAAAAAAAATCCATCTCCTATTTGCTATTCCATACTCATCCATGCAAAGTTAAATCACATGCCAATTATTGGACGTCTCTCATTTGCCAGGCATGCCAGCTTCAGTCTCTCTTATTTGGCCAGTCAGACTGTCAATCCACCAATGAGACTGGAGCTGGTAAGAAGGGCAGCAATCATATTTTTAAGAGCAGAAAAAGCAGTATTGGTAGAAGAAGGAAATCAAGCAGTATTTTTTGCAATTAATGCTTTAAGAAATGTTTCTCATTTTTTTAAATTAATGTAGCATGATCTAGTGCACTAGGAGGCACAACCTACTCTTATAGAAACCTATATGCCTGCATGCACACAAACATGCATATATGCACAGATGTACACATGCACCTACATAGATGCACATGAAAACATCAAACCAAGTACCCTCTAAATATCTAAATTCAAAACATCTTTGTACCAAAGCTTCTAGTTGTGATATGCCACAAAATGAGCAATTGCACTTTTCTGTGTCCATTTCAACTGTAATGATCATGCCTCTCTACTGTCCTGTATGTGAATCTATGTGACTCATAAACTTGGTTCTCAACATAGTTTGGGTTATATAAATATGATAAATATAAAGCAGATTTTGTATAGGGAAACATTTAACAAGCTTCACTACCAATAATATATATAGTGAATAAGACAGAGCTATACTTTTTAAGTCAAATCCTTATTAGGAGATTACTTTCAGCATGCATTATATATGATAATTAAGGCTGATGTGAGATTAGGTTGTTACGTTTACTCTGTGCATGATAGTGTATTATGCAAAATGCCCACATACTGCACAATGTTTACTATATATAACAAGGAAGAAACATTGTATCTGTGTTGCATAACAGTGTATTATATTTGAGCACAATGGACGTATTGGGAGACACGTGATATAATCCAGATTGTCTCTATGTATTAGGGCATACTAATGCAATTTGAAAGGATGGCAGATGCATATTTGAAGCTATACTCTTGCATTGACATATGTGGGAGCATATTCAACACAGGAATTTATATTTACAATTGATTAATATAGAACAAATGCTTCCCTCTCCCACTGGAAATGGAGTTCCCTTGACTCCTTAGTTCATGTCACCTGTGGCAACATTTCATTCTACCAGGGAGCACTGATGGTGACATCAGCAAGCCTCAGGAACTGCATCCCACAGACTGCAGTAGACAAAATCCCTGAGGTTTTGTTCAACAGCTCTTCTTTTCCAGGAACGGGGTATACAATGTAGTCCCATGTTCATCTCACATTGGGAGCCTCATGATGTACTGGGGCCATTTTGGTGCATCTGTCAGTGTGTGAGAGTGAAGACTGATATTCTTCTATATAGTGCAAGTAAAACCAAAAGAACAAGGCAGTTAGCAATCTTACCTCAAACCAGTTCAAAGTATAAACAACACAAAATCAGTTCTAATACATTTGATAAAGAAATGGAGAACCCAAATAATGTTCACTGACGAATCCTTCTCTCACTGCTAGCACTTTCATCTTTTTTACAAGTAACAGAGAGACATACTCAGTCTCCAATGTTATGTGTAAGAGAGATGAAGTAGAACATACATACAGCATTTCCTGATCTCACACACTCTGACAGATGGCACCAAGGGTCTTAACCTTACAACAGTTTTGGAGGCTATGGGTGGCATACACTGGTGCTCTTATATTCTGGGTATGCATACCCTCAAGACTGAATCAGAACAGATACCACTTAAACTTATTCAGAACAACATGAATTCCTAGTGATGCCCTAAAGAAGTAAAGTTCCCAGGCACTGCAGCATGACAGCATAGGGAAATTTTCAGGAAAAAAAATAAATTCTATCACTGTTCTCCTTACTTCTAAAAATATTTTCCTAAGCCTGGTTTATCTGGCTCCATAAATTGTTTATTTTGAATCAGATCTGCAATGTTTGAAAGAGCAGATATTATACACATTCAGCTCTCTGTGTCACAGTAATACAAGTGGAAAACTAAACATTCTCTGTTGTGGAAAGCCAGAGTAAGGTCATAACCAGTGAAAAACAGTAAAGAATTAGTCATGTCAGAAAGAAGTTGTATTTGCCTTTTTATTAAAAAAAGTTAAAGGACACTACATATGTTATAAGGTTAGACAATATGTACGAAAAGTGGCATTTGCAATCCTTTGATGTTACATTACTTGTGTTCTTAATATAGAGAATGGTTATGCTTTTTTGTACAGGACAAGAAACTTTCTTCTGCAAACATGTTGATGATCTTTAGAGTTCTTACTTAAACTATTTCATAACACAACAGTAAGGTAATTGACTATATGAAGGATATTTCATACCTGATAAGACTAGAAATGTGGACACAGTGCACATTTACGTGACTTCATGGTAATTTGTTAGGTATTGATGTTTTATAGTTCTGATACTGAAATAATGAATTCCGCAGTTAGAACAAAGCTGCTACAAGTTTCATTGTTCAGTATCAAAATGTGAAAATGATGCTAAAATGATTTAGACATTTAGGCTATGAAATCTTTGAAAACACACCTTCATAGGTTCATAGGGTTAGTACTAGGCTAACTGCCCTTGCAAGCCATTTTAAGCTTAGGTAGATTTCCCATTTGGTGCTTGGAATTAATCTTATCCTGTTTAGTGTTTAGGTTAACGTTACCCCTTCAAGGACTATATTTATATTACCTCCAGTGATAACAACTGAGGTCATACTATCAGTTTTGTGAAAAGGCCTCTAAGTGTGGGTTAAAAACATTTAGGAGCTGCCTACATCCATTAGTAGTAAAGGGTGGGGTGGGGGTTGGCATACATTTCTTATTTCCCATCATTAATTTGAAGTTGTGCTGAAATTTTGACAGTGATGAGATTTGTTTTATGTGAATGGGGAGAATGTTCTAGAGCAATGATAAACTCTGTGAGATATACCTGTCATCCCAAACAATCCTGCTGATATTGCAGAAAAGAATTAGATTCCTGAACAGAGTATTTCTGATGCCATCGGACTTACTGATGTGTAGTAGGACCATCAGTACTGGGTCAGACGATCCTTGTATACCAAATGCAGGTCACATTTTAGCTGTCTGTAAGAGACTGAGTAAAGTAATTGAGCTTTGAAGAGGCCCATGTAGGCTAAATTGTTTAAGCCTAGTTTCCTTTTTGTAAGGTATATCTGTATGTGTTCCACTTGTTGCATGTGTCAAGACAGATACATGCAAAGGCCAGCATTATTCACACTGATTGGCTTTATGAGGGCTGAGTAAAGGGTAAAATGACATACTTGGACCTATAAGCAAACCGTTTGTTAATGAGCTATGCAATACAGAAAGATTTACACACTGCAGTGGACACATTGGTCAAAAGATAGGTCAATGTCCACATAAGATTAGAAATCCCAAATCCAGGCTAGTTATCTGCTGCTACTTATTATTATTATTGCTAAATGGCTTATTGTAAGCTCCCCAGCACCCCATCACATGTGATGCATGTGTGTGCATGTCTGTGCATGTGTGTACATCTAAATATGTGTACATATATATATATATATATATATATATATATATATATATATATATATATATGCACGTGTATGTGTGTGCACATATCTATCTACCTATCTATCTATATATATATATATATATATATATATATATATATATATATATATATATATATATATATATAGGTCCTTATCAGTTGATCGAGTTTTCAGAAACTAGAAATGTATATGGTCGAGACCATGTGATCGAGTTTTTGAACACCCGAAGCTTTTGAATGGAGATTGTGGTACAGTGTGGATCGGGAAATTTACTTTTTTCCTGAATGTAGTGTGATCTCAGAGTTGGTATATATAATTTGCAAGGGGTGTGAGGGGCTTGGGCCCCTACAAAAATGTAAAAAGGTAGATTTTTGTGTTTTGTTTTTTTTTATTAATGTTCGAGTTTTTGGAAAGTCAGTCATATGGTCTGAAACTTAAGAATTTCGAGTTTCTGAAAACTCGATCATCTGACATAGACACACACACACACACACACACACACACACACATATATATATATAATATATATATATATATATATATATATATATATATACACACACACACACACACACACACACACACACACACACACACACACACACACACACACATATATCTACACACACAAGTATAGTTGTGTATCTTTTGAATGAATGTGCACTTGACTGAACCACAAAAGGTTGAAAAAATTAATTGAAAGTATGTCTGATTTCACTGCAAAGCCGTTTGACTAAAAACTGTAGAAGAGCTCAGAACTCTTACATCTTTGTTGAGTGGTGATACACCATGAACCCAGAAATCACATCTGTGAGTTACTAATGGTAATTGTAAAGGAAATAGTATTTCATAGCTGCGTATCAAATTATTTAAATATCATAGAACAAATCCACTAAAGTTCATAATTTTAAGTGCTGGGTATAGTCTTCTGTTTCACCCATCTGCAGTTGCATTATCCCCCCACCCCCATGCAATATCAGTGACTTCAAAAAGAATTGAGATGAGGATTCTCGCCTAACACTCATATCTCATTGTAACATACCACAGATCAAAAATCATGACTTGTAGGTTGTTCATTAACACCTTATAAATGACAACATGAGAAAAGGGTTCCAAGTATTTCCGCATTTCCTTCTTTGAAACTGTTTGATGCATTCCTAGACATACTTCACTATAACCTTTTTAACTCTATAACAGATGCTAAAAGTAATTGTTACTACTATTAAACTCAGAGGTGTGGGATATAACCCTGCCTTCAGTCCTCAATGAATCAGTCCTTTTAATATGTGCTAGTAGATTTTATTGGACACTTAGGTCATTCTTGTGGATGCCTAACTACTTACTGCTGTATTTCTCAAGGGGTTGCATTGGACAGTTAAAAGTCATTGTTTTTGAGTTTCCAGTGATAATTGCAGCTTGTAAATACAGCTGGGAACTATAGTTTTCTGTACATATCAGTTTCCTAATAGTGTAACTGCCATTAAATACAACTTTTACTGTTATCAGAAAGAGCTGCTCCATTGCTTAAGCTATTTTTGTAAAGGATTTAGTAGAACCTCTTGTGCCACAATAGGCCTATTAATAGACGCTAATGAAACAAGAAACTGCAGCTGATGGTTTTCAGACTTATCAAATGCTGTTAATTTCAGCGTATTCCTACACACTTAATGATACCCTTGGACACTAGGCCAATTTGTATTAAGAGCCAGAGCCAGACAGAAATGTATCCCTTGGATTTTCCTAACAGCTGCTTTGCTGTCTTCATGACTGCCTTTTCCTCTGTAATGTCCTTCTTCACATTTCTCCATTCTCATCTTCATAGTTAGCTCCCACAGCTGTGTGTGCTTTGTAAGTTTTGTCTGTTACTCTGACTCTGGGGATAATACTGATTAAGAATAACTTTGAATAGTTGCAAAAGTGGACTGAAGCTGTCAAGGGTTTGTGGAATTCAACAAATAGATGTAGAAATAGGACATTCCTGCACTTGAATACTGAACGTATAAGAGAAGGCCACTAAGGTGCACTGAAGATGCTGTGATACAAAAGTTACTGTTAATTAATTGTGCCGACTTCAAGGACTCATTCCTGTAGATAGTCCATTCCTTTCATTTCAAGTATGTTATGGTTGATAATTATTGATGGTAAAGGTACAGCTCTGCATTTTTGAATGTTTGGATGTGATGTGGCATTAACATTAACACATACATAAAGTATGCGTACAATTATTTACTATTTAGTTTATTATCTAGGTGACTCTCCTCTCTCTCTCTCTCTTAATATATATATATATATATATATATATATATGTGTGTGTGTGTGTGTGTGTGTGTGTGTGTGTGTGTGTGTGTGTGTGTGTGTGTGCGTTAGTGTGTGTGTGTATGTGCATTTTTCTCAAAAGACTACGGCAGTACATTATTATAGTAAAATAATAACTGAAGCAGAATCCCTTGCTGAGTGATTTTGAAAATAAAAGCTGCTCATAAAATAGTATCATCCTTCCAGGATACTAAGCTTCAATTCTGCTATTATTTCAATGATCTGAAAAATGACAGGAATTGTTCTCTGTAAAATGTTAATACTCCCAATTGTATACTGTCGTCATTATAAGCAGAACTTGTATATGTACGTTCAGGCAGCTAGGTAAAATTGTATCCTGTCCAACACCAATACGAAGTACTGCTATGTCTTCCTGTAATTTTGTGTGCTGTTTACCAATCAATGCATCCATTTTCCTGAGGAAAGATGTGATTACAGTTGCATGCTGAAATTAAGTGCTATTTAGTTTTTTTTTCCCCCATGAGCTTAATAGAAATTTGATATAATTCATCTCTTGGAACAGTTTTTGTATAGAAATCATCTGGAAAGTTGAGCATAGCTCTGACTATGGATACATTATTCAATATGAACAAACAGTTGAGAACATTACATCATGGGGCATAGAAATATTTGCTGCTAATGTATACTATGAGGTGTGGGGACTGAGCTGCAGAATATGCAAGGTTTTGAAATACTGACTTTTTTTAATTAATTAATTTTCTTGTCTAAGAAGAGCTACAGTTTGTTTCCCTTCCCCTTTTCCCACTAATCTCTATTTGACTTGCCCTGTCCCATTTCAAAATCATTCATTTGCTTTTTGGTCATGACCATATATCTATCTATCTATAAATATAATACATACATATACTATGTGTGTGTGTGTGTGTGTGTGTGTGTGTGTGTGTGTGTGTGTGTGTGTGTATATATATATATATATATATATATATATATATATATATATATATATATTTATTTATAAAACATGGATGCAGTACAACATTTTGAATGACTACAACACTGATGACCACAATATCAACGCACTTATGTCGAAGCATGTAATGTCAGTAATGTCAACACATTCTGTGCATGCTCTGGGCATTACTCCATAGAGGGCTCAACCAAAAGCAAGTGTTTTTGCCAGGGGGGAAGCTCCCGTGCACCCCCTGCTATTTATATATAAGTCTGAGATGGCACAATCCCTGGGGAAAGGGAATATTCCCCTACCAGAGTCTGCTGATCTCGCACTCCTGTTGACTATCCATTTCAGTCAACCAAATGGTGTCGACCAAACAGATATCAACTTTGTGATCCTTCGATCACCTATCATACACATTTATAGATAGATACACACACCTGTCACTGCAACTGTCATTACAAATGAAGTTCATAGGTTCATAGGCAGGTACTAGGCTGTCTGCCCAAAGGCATTTATAAGCCTAGCCAGAATGTGTTGGCTGTCCCCGCCCCCTTAGATTAGTTCCCTGTGCCTCTGTCCAGTAGAGCCATTGAAGTGATCCCCAGGGTAAACTTTCTGTTTCCCATCCACTCATCAAGGTTTCTCTTAAAGAGGGTTAGCCAGGAGCTCTGCCTAATGTAGATTGGAATCTTATTTGAGAGCATGGGAAGTCTCTGGGACAGGAATCTATCCCTCCAGCACGTCCTATTTATTGTTGTGGTGAGGCTTAGATCCCTAGAGTGTGTGGCTCAAAGGGATATGGTTTTCTTTAGGTGGAGCATGTCCATCAATTCTGGGTTGGACATGGCCTTGTATGTCAGGCAGAGATCATCTCTGAGTAGGCGGTATGCAACCGAGTACAGCTGGAGTTTCTTCAGGCGAGCTGCATAGGTCATCTGTTTGAGGCCAGTGATCCTCTTGGTGAGGTACTTCTGTGATCTTTCCAGCTGTTGCAGGTGTCTTGTAAGGTACATCCCAAATGGGGCATTATCCTCTATGATGGGTCTGATGAGTGATGCATAGAAGGGCACAATGACCTCTTTTGATCAGGATGCAAACCCTTTTGTGATTAGCTGGGCCACATAGAAGGATTTTCTAACCACTTTGGCAATGTGATTATCAAAGGAGAGATTACTATCTACTTGGGTCCCCAGATCCCTTATTACGTCTTCCTTATTTAGGGGGCTACCAACTATGTGGTAGTTTGTGGGTACTTTGTTTTTTCCATAGGGAATGACTATGCACTTTTTGGCATTTAGCTTGAGGCGTTGGTTTTGACACAAAGTATCTGTCTCAGTGAGACCCTTTTGTAGGATGTCTGTGCCAGCCGGGGAGTCAATTATAGCTCCTAATTTGCCACTGTCTGCAAACTTGGTCAGCCATAGTCCTCCTGTGCTTGCCTGTATCTCTGAGAAGTATATGCCTAACAGGAGGTTCCTAGGACTGAGCCCTGGGGAATGCCACTTGTAACCGGTTTACAGTCAGACCTATCTCCCGCAACTCTTACCATGTGGGTTCTGTCCGTGAGCCATTTGGCAACCCATCTCTTGATATAGGGGTTTTTGTTCAGGCTGGTGAGCTTGTCTATAATACCTGAATGGGGAATGGTGTCAAAGTCCTTTGTGAAGTCTAGGTAGGCTGTCTGGACCACTTTTCCCTCATCTATAGCCTTGGTAACTGTCTCAAAGATGTCCACCAGGTTTAGGAGGCATGATCTGCCCTTAACAAAGCCAAACTGGGAAGGTGCAGTGTTTGGAGGTTCCCAATGTCTCTGTTAATGAGATCCATGATGATGCACTCCATAGCCTTGCAGACCAAGCTAGTCAGGCTTATAGGGCGATAGTTACCGGGGTCTATTTTGGCTCCACCTTTGTGGAGCAGAATACCATTGCTGTGCACCACTCTATGGGCATGTAGCCTGTGGAGAAGCTGAGTTTGAACAGTGTGTTTAAGTGAGGCGTTAGCTCATCTTTGAGCTTGTGTAGGACGCAGCCTGGGACACCGTCCGGTCCCATTGATGCAGTGTTTTTGGCTTTGGAGAGGGCTGTTTTAACCTGAGTGTCTGTTATTTTAGGGGCACTACATTCTTCTGGTATAGTTATGGGCCCTTTTGGGGGTGAGAGTGGGGTGACGTTTGCACTGAACCTGTCTGCCAGGATGTTGGCTATATCGATCGGTTCAGTATATTTTGTGCCATTCTACACTAACTCCGAGCAGATCTGAGAATTGCCACTTAGATTCCTGACATAGCTACAGAATGCCTTGTGGTTATCTTTGGAGTCCTTGGCAATTTTTCTTTCAAAGCTAGCCTTGGATGATTTTATGAGGGATCATAGTTTCTTGCTGATACTGATCAGGGATGTCTTCCCTTCTTGGGATTTTACTCTTTTCTGTACTTTATTTCCTCCTTCTAAGTAATTCTTTGGCTGGGTGAAGCCAAAGGCTTCTACAAGACATACCTTTTTTGAGAAAAGCTCCAGCATAGCTGAATTATGGACATGAGTCATGAGAGGCAGTTACCTTAAAAATGGTGTGTTAATCAACAAGAACTTGCAGTATTTCTGGAAACAATCATTTCAGACTGTCTGCAATGATTATTGGATAGAGATTGGATAAAACTTACACATTAGTTGCAGTAAGTTATCCTTAGTTCAGAAATTAACAGTTATGAGACTGTAACAGATATTGTCTTGGTATACACTGGTGTCAGATCCGACCTTTTCTGCTAATGGGTATCAGCTCTCTGTTTTAGGTGGGACGGTTCAGTATGAAAAAAGAAATGGAGAAGTCTATAGAGCTTCTTTAATTTTTTATGTTTTCAATCCTAGATGCTACCAATAATGAAAAAGCAATAAATAATAATAAAAAGGGTTATTATCATATCTCCAATCATTAGCAGCTTATTATGTGTTCAATATATGGATGCCAAGAGTTTGCCTCTCAGAGCAAAGCTCAAGAGGTGATTATTAGCATCCCTGTCAAGAACAACTCACAACCTGGATTTTGATCAGAGACACGATCAAAAAATCTTTGTAGTGCAGAGATTCTTATCTGCTTCATGTACTACCTCTTACAGGAAAAGAAATAAAAGAGAGACTGTAGGGCCTTCAAGAGCTTACCAGTTTTGATAGCCAGTAGATCACTTAGCACTGACTGACTGACAGACAACATTACCTCCAAATGTCTTCACTTAAGAACTGTGGACAAAAATAAAAAAAAGAGGGGCAAGCAATCAAAATCAGGGATCATTTTTAAATATAGCTCTAGTTCATTTATAACGCTAATAGTGCAGCAGGCTTTTTGTTAATATGCATTTTCTGAATCGCTCTAATGTCTGGCATTTTTAGTTAACTGTAATCCTAGGTGATTTACAAGAGAATCAAAAATTTTATGAGGCAATGGGAAAATATGAAGGAAAATCAGAAACATTCAGCAAAGCCTGGTGCAGCTGAGAGATATGACAGCAGGCAGAAATGAAGAGCCCCTTTGTAGAACTAACTGCTTTAAAAGCTGTTAAGACACTTCCTTCTGTCACACTTTGTGTTTGTAAGTGGAACAGCATGAAGTTCTGATAGCTGTTCTACCTTCTGCTACTGTTCTTTTCAAGGTTGAATTGTCTGCTTTTAGTCGCTGTTGTCAGATCCAGTGTTAACAGTGCTTTGGTGATTTCAACAAGCTTTTGTTAAGCACCCATAAGTGTTGATAAGAGTGGATCTCACACTAGGGACATGCTTGATAAATGTATCTTTTCCCAGTTTTGGAACACAATTGCAAGGTTCCATGTACTACAAAATAACTATGAGTAGGTACAAATATAATCTTCATAAACTGAAAACAAAACTAGTCTTCCATAATCATTTGCAGCAAGTGTTTGTTTTCCCAGTTAATCATATTAAAAACAGGCACTATTAGAATCATACTACACCTAATAGCCAGCCAAAAGTTTCTTACAAAATCATCTGTGGGTGCCGGTTCTGAGATCCTCACTTGATAATGAGGGACAGAATCACTTTTCAGGTAATTTAGTAATTGTGGTTGGGAAATTATCATTTTATCAACTGTATCCACAGTTACTGAAGGATGTTGCTTCATATCCACAGAGCTCTAATTTGCTGTTAGCATTACAGAAGAAGATACAAACATATCATTTAGTCCAGCAACAGCAACATCTCTGAGCTGCAGTTAGACTATCATTATGTAATTTACTCCTCCTGTCATTCAGTTTTCTACTTGCTGTTGGTCATAGATTCATATTATATATGGAAGCTGCTGTGGGTTAAATGGCAGGAGCAGTCATATCTCTGTTCAAGTCCAACCATATCACTGTTTTTGTCCCACAGTATCACTATATATCTCCTGCCATATCACTGTTCAGCTCCTGCAATATCACTGTTTGTGTCCCATCAATATCACAATTCATGTACCATCATATCACTGTTTATGTCCTGCGATTTAAAAAAATGGGAAAAGTGTTGTAGATTAATGGATAGATATTACTGTTTATATCCTGCCATATCACTGTTTATGTCCTGCCATGTGCAGAAACAGGAAAGGGGTTGTGGATGGATAGATGGCTACCACTGTTTATGTCCTGCCATCTCAATATTTGTGTACTGCCATATCATTGTTTTTCATCCTACAAGTGTGCCAGATGGTTTGGTAATTTAAGATGGCTACTGTCCCTCCTTTTTCTAGGTCATTTTTGAGTCATGCAAAGAAGTCTATGCGGTTCATGTTATATAAAATTTCTGTCATGGATACCTGCTGTGCTGACTGCTTTGCCACAATTCTATAAAAATAGCTGTAGGTTTTTAAATTCCTTAATTCATCTTTGCAAATTACTAGCCAGCAACTAAAAAGCACCTGGTTTATAGTTTTCTACTTCTCTCTTCTTCCTGAGCTAGAAAGGACAATGATAACTTTCTATTAGTTTTGGTACCATTTCATCATTCCAATAATCATTATGACCATTGGCCAGAGGTGAAGTTTTACCAATTCTTTTCAGATTTAGATGGGTAATTATATCCGCCATATTTTTTTCATTTGCTCCTTTAAAAGAGTTCACTGTTAAAACTATGTTATGTAAATTGGGCTCATTTCCTTAACACGATCCTAAACAAGATTATTTAGTTTAGTTGTATTTGGTGGTGGTTTTCATTCATTTTAGGAATACTAAACAAGATATATTTGCTTAATTTCTCAGCTTTGTCATAAATATCTTTTCACATTCTCTTCTGTTTGGTAAACTTTCATGGATACTTTAGTTTTTTATGTTATTTTCTCTATTATGGTTCAATACTGTCCTTTTCTCTTATTTTAACCTTTGCATTTCTGAATATCAAACCTTTTTTTTTTCTTTTTTACTTTCAATTCACTTTCTCAGTTCCAACTCTTGTCACAACACCAGAACCATGCATCTTCACTAAACAATCATACACCAAAACTTGCCTTATCAGCTGCTTAGTCACAAGAGCATACCTCTTGTGGGGAATTACACACTGTAATGTATTGTAATGTTTGTGCACCAGTTTCCATGTTTGATATGCTGTTCTGGATCCTATGCATTCCTGTCCCTTTAGCCAGCTTTAGTAACCAGCAAACCCTGCGGTCGCTAGGGGCCCCTAAATACAGCAAGTTATTTTATTTTGATAGTTTGTTACATGCTTGTCAAACCAACAAAAGCTAGTGCAGCAGTTTTCTATACTTAATAGGTAGTAACAACTCTCCTTTAAAATTCAAAGAAATCTCTGGTTATAGTAACATTGTTTTGTCAAGTAGTGGGCTTCACATATTAATTGAATGTTTTAACACTGGCAAAGTCCCCTTGACTTGGTTAAATCCTGCCGGTGGGCATTCTCTCCATTAAAATTAATATCACAGCTGGTTTTAGGCACTTCCAATATCCATTGTTGTAGAGGACCACATAATTATCATTGACTGTGTGAGCCCAATAAAAGCCGTTCCTAGTTAGGAAAACATGAGATTTAAGAAAACATGAGAAAAAAATGTATTCGTTTTCTGATTATGCACTTCATCTGAAACAGGGTTGTGATGTGACTCTGTTAAGATAAAGCCATTAATCACTGAATGAATATGACCAAGGTAAGAGCTAGAGATCAGGAGCCCAGAGTGACCAATATCTGTGCTTAAATTGGATTTTAAGAAGATTTGATGATCAAGGATGATATTCTCTTTCAGCGAGTTTTATAAATACTGGCAGAACACCAGATACTAAACCCTCAAAAATAATAGAAGAATAAAGGCTCAAAATCATGAACACTTTTAAATATTACTATAATTCACTTAAAAGTTAATTGAATAACAATTTTGCATCAACATGCATTTTTTTGGACTGGTTGTGGCAGGGTGATACTTAAACTGGAAGTGTCCAGGGCACTCTAAACCTAATATTTGCTGGGAGCCCATGAAATGTTAACACATAGCCCTGCCTGTCCCTTTTTATGTACCTATCCCATTCCCCCCTTCTATTATCTTTGCAATCTCAGTCCTTTTGAAAATAGAATTTCTTTTCCAGTTATCACATATTCTCATGTCTTTTATGCATATACTGAGCTTGTCTCTTACCTCTGCCTTACTTGATCCTATCTCTTATCCTTTTTCTTGGCTCCCACTGTCCTTTCTCTGTGTTTCTCACTATTCTGTTAGAAACTGATTCAACGCATAGTCCTTAGCAAAGCTTTCTGAGTCAGAGGCTTTTACCATCTTTACCTACACTTATTACGCTTCTCTCCCTGGCTACCATTGCAATGCTTTTTCCCTGCTGTATCGGGTAACACATCTTTCGTATGCTTTGCATTAATTTCTCCCTGTCTGACATTCAAATCTGCCTCCATACATACTTTTATTGTAAGACTAGCTATTTTAATAATGTTAATATTCCATACCATTGGGGATACTTTCTCTTTCTATCTCCTGTGGATTTTCAGAGGTTTCTATAGCCACACTCCTGCAGATGTCTTTCCATTTCATTGTTGCAGTATTCATTACAATAGGGATTGCCTGTCAAGGGCGTCCCAATGTCCAGCCGGTATACCAAAGCCTTTAGGTTGCTTTAAGGCACGCTGTACATCACATGCATGCTCCTCACATAGTGTAGCGTTTAAAGGTGATGTCCACATATACCATCTTCAGAACTTCTTTGCCACCAGTCCTAATGCCAATTTCATTGTTGGTTCACCAAGCCATTACAAATTTGTTGTCTTATCTTTCTTTTGTGATATTGCTGCTTGTGGGATTTTATGTCATCCAAGAAGGGTAAATGCCAGTGTGGAAGACAGATTCCCCATAAAGACTGTCACAAACAGTGTCTATTTTGCCTTGGCATTTTACACAACCTACCTGTCAGGTCTTTGTTCCCAAAACCATTAGTAGTAGGCTTACGTGTTTGGTGCTTTATCATGAGAATCACTCTGAGGACCAGCCGTCTGGGAAGAAGGCCAAGAAACTTAGGCCAGAATCTAAAACTCTTTAGATGAATGATAGCTCAGAGGTTCACCTGACTTCATTGTTGGATTTTTCTGCTGTGAATGGGTTGGAGGCTGATGGGTATTTGACCTTAGGCATATCCAAGAAGGCATTGCAGATGTCTGCTTTGGATGTTTGGGGGGAACTGCAGTTGATTATTTCCAAGAGGCCTAGGGATGTTCCAAAAAATTTATTTAGAGAAGTCATCCCAACTACAATTATTGAATGCTGTCCAGGGTTGGAGTCTTCCAAATTTTATAAGAGGGATGTCCCCTTAAAGAAAAGGCAGAAGACTGAACATATTTCCTTAGCTCCTAAGGATCCACAGAGTGAGTGGTAGTCCTTCACTCAGGGGTTGTTTAGTGTTTTGATGGCTTTAAAACTTCCTCAGGGTGTTTCTGTTCCAGCCCCCCCTTGGTCCCCTACCTCCCTTAAGAGACCCAGAGATCAGGATTCTTCTGAGGTGGAGGCAGATTCAGATGAGGAATCCCTTACTTGCTATCCCAGATTCCCTCTGCTTTGGACTATGGATCAGAGGACGAGGAATCTACCAGTCCTGATACTCCCATTGAAGAGATTTCTTTTGAGGACACCATCTCTAGGATAACATGCTTCTTTAAATGGGATTGTGCTCAGGTTTCTGAAGTACAGAAAATATATTATGAGCTGCTGCAGATGGATTCTCCCAGACCTTCCGCTGTCAGTTCTGTTTTGGCTGCTTTGTTGGATGCCTTTTCTAATACTCTAAGACTCCTGACTCCCAGCCACCTGCCCCCAAAAAACCTGATACGTTCTATAGGGTGCCTGAGGACTATAAGTTCTTGTACATGTGTCCTGCTGCTGACGCTTGGTGGTGTCAGTAGCTTCTGACAGGCCTTCTCAATTGATTTCTTCTCCTATGTTACTGCCTTCTGATAAAGATAGTAGAACCACAGAAAGGCTAGGCACGAAGGTTCATACCTCTGCTACCTTGGCTTTTAGTGCTGTTAATTATTAGAACCATATGTCCAGGTACTTGTCAGCTCTGCTTTCCCAGGCCTGTCAGGTATTTCTGGTCTTCCAGACTCTGAAGTTAAAACTTCTGCCCTTTTGCATTTAGAGACTTCCTCCCAGGTAGCCTGTCATTCTATCAAATGTAGTTATCATGCAGCAAATGCTTCTTCTAGGGCTACTGCTTTTAGGTCAGTGATGAGGAGGTATTCTTGGCTTCATCTTCAACCTTTGCTTGATGATATTTAGGCTAAGTTTGTGGATGCCCCTCTAGATAATAAACACTTGTTGGTGAAGCTGCTGCTGATTTGTTTAAGTCCCTTCAGAATAAGGGCAAAGTTTTACAGGAACTCAAACAATTGTTTGCTTCTCCTGTGCTTAAATTTCACAGAAACTACCCCAGTTCACAGGCAATCTCACCCTCCTTCTAAGGGTAAAAAGTGTGGCAAGTAACTCCTCCCCTCCCATTCTTCATGTCCTAGCTGTATAGCCTTTATATTTTCAATCTGTGTTTTTCTTTTACTGTGCCTTACGTTTTTTTCTAAATCTTCACCAACCTGACTGACCCAAACAACCTTGAGAGCTGTTATCACAAATTAGCCAAGTTTGCTATAAACCAGCCCCATAAATCACATCACTGTACTGCACTTCACCAACTCACCTGGCTTGAACTACCCAAACTACTGACTCTAAACCAACTCACCATAGCACACAATGTCATCCATAAACCTAATGACTGCCCATCTCTTCTCAACCAAGTTGAATAATACACTAACACCCAGGTGCCTGAGATAAACATAAGGTAAAAAAAAAAAAAATATATATATATATATATATATATATATATATATATATATATATTATGGTGACTGTCTTTATGCTAATAAAATATCCAAATGCCTACTCCCAGCATATACTTAAAAATCCCGACAATCATAAATTTAAATTACCTTTAAAAGGACACCTTACAAACCACTGGCTATGCTCCTGTACCCACCCAGTGTAACTTCTTCAACCTGACTAACTTCTACTCAAAAATTCCAACTGTCCCAACTATATACTTCTCTTCTCCTCGCTATTATTTCAACATTTTTGAGAACTTTCATCATGTTATGTTTCTTTTCTGTTCTTCTTTACCTATTTCCCATTAATAATTTATATATATATATATATATATATATATATATATATATATATATATATATAAAATGATTATGAATAGTCTTTTATTTTGCATATAATTTGCATATCACTTACCTGTATTTCAGATTTTGTATTTTACCTCTTTTTCTCATACATTTTTTACTTCATTTATCTGCACCTGGAAATTGTATCTTACCTCTTTCTTGTATGTAATTTATCTTTTTCATTGTGATGTTTTTTTCTCAGCCATTTGTCTTGGAGCTTATCTCCCCGGGTCCCCACTGAAAATGGGCCCGCGGCCCAGTTGAACACACCTGGTAAATAAATAAATAATGTATACAGCTTATAATGTTTGCACTAAATGCCACTTTCAGTCTGTCCCAATCCTGTATTGAGTCTACCTTCATTTGCTCAAATTCCTCAGCTATAAGCTTTGCTTTCCAGTCTCTGAATTTTGCTTGTTCTAAAAAATACTGGGAATCTCCAATGGGCTAACCAAATATTCCTTAAAAAAGATAAATAGGTGTGACCTTACAAAAAAAAGCTGGGCTTGTCACATTGTCCATCAAATTTTTGTCTTCCTTCATAACAAAAATGTTACTACTTTAAATCATCTTTGGTATTTTGGGATGTTCTTGCCTTTATTCATAGTTTCTCGCAAGACGTCTATCAACCCATGTGTCCTTAGTACCCTTTTGCAATACATCTGTACCCTTCTTTGATTTATTTTAAGTGGTTTCACTTAACTATCTGATAAGATCTTGTTCCAGTCTCCAGTTATTAATAAAATTCCCTGATGAAATGTTATTTCTAACACAGTCAGTCTTATTCCACTCACTTAAGTTATGGGAGGGAATGGACTATTTCAACAGTGATTGATTCCACATAAATATCCCCTAACCGCCTTGTAACGACCTTGGTCATCTGTTATACTCTCCAGTTCCAACTGTATGTTTTGTGCTGCCAATAAAGCTACTCTCCTCTTACCATCCCCCCATGTTGGGCTTCTTTACAGGTCGTACTAGCTAACCGGTTTCCCTTCCTTCCTGATTGCCTGTATTCTTTCTCCATAAGGTGTGCTTCTTGAAGAGCTGCTATTCTTCCATTTTCCCTTTTAATTTAATTCAGAATTTTATCCATATTTATCAAGTTAGTTAAGCCATTTACATTCCATTTCACTAGTATAATGTCCCTGAGTTTTGTTCCTTTAATTTCCTTAATCCTCTCTGATTCCATGCTGAGGCTTAGATTCTCTTTGCCAGTCCATTTTCATACTTATTTGATTCTTATCTGGCTCACTCTATTCCCAGTTCATCTGTATCATTTTTCTTTTACTTTACCACCTACTCTTATATCACACTTGAATTATTCTACCTTCCTTTCCTTATTGTTTAATGTTGTTTATGTTGCTGAAGCCTCCCCCTGCTCCTGCTCCCTCCAATGATCATTAACTACACACAAAAGGTTTTTACTCCCAAGATGAAGGTAGTTAACTCTAATAGATGCAAGCAACATGCTCCCACCTTCATTCCTAACAAAAACAGTTGAACAGAAAATGTTCCTATATCTTAGAACAATTTTAAACACCCCCCACCCCTGCTTCATTCCTAACAAAAACAGCTGAACAGGAAATGTTCCTATATCTTAGAATCATTTTAAACACCCCTACCCCTGCTGACCCTTGACATGTGCTATGCTACACACTGGGCTCTCATACCTTGCTTTTTCACACTTGACGTGAATCACCACACTCCCATGCCCAAGTACTTCTTTATATGTTACAGTAAACTGTCAGTTAATAGGCACCGATGGGGATTGGTAGATGCTGGACCACTGCAGTGTCTGGTTGCTTGAGAGTTAATATTAAAAGTAGGCCTGACTAATACTGTACCCTATACAATTCACTTGCTTTTTCTTATGGAACCTACCCCTCATTCTAGCTATTTAACCACAAACTAAATTTGCATCATCCTCTTATGGTCTTTAGGTGTAAGTTTTAATGAAGTAATACACTGCTATGATCCACCCCCAACCAAGGCTGAGTGCTGTATGGTTTGCATAAAACAGAGCATGTATACATAGAAGTAACCTACGTTTTAAAAAATAGTGTGTAAAGTTCAAATAGTCAATTATTATAAATAAAAGCAGCAGAGACAGAGGGAGTTAAAGAAGCTTTCAGAACATGTAATCCTTCTTAGTGAGCCCATTACTCTTAATTTACCTCAGGGAGCTTCTGGCCTCATTGTCTTCCATTGCTCTCCAACCTCTCTTCACCCTGAAGAAGTCAAGTATGTCAGCTTTTACTTTCAAATGCCTGATTCTTTTGTAAAATAGGGGAACAGTGCTTCTACATGCTCAGTTGATATTTTCAAGACTCTCTGCTCACCTATGCCAGAGGGTTTGCCATTAGGTTGCAGTTCAGGGAATTCCCCTGATATTGATCAATTCCCTCCATTTCCTTTAAAGCCTCTTTTGGGTCTGAAAAAGACGTTGTCCCTATTGCCAGGAATATTTTTATGATTTCTGTATACATGTGCTTATATTTTATCCCTTTAATCTTACAATGTCTCTGCAATGGGACAAAAGTCGCAGGTCTCTTCCTAGTGTGTACTGTAAATCTAGGGCCATATAACCTGGCATGTCACCATACTATATGCTATTCCCAGGCCTCCACAACTGGGATAGCTTTCTTTGTAAAATGCCTAAGAATGGTCTTGGGTTCTTGGAATGATCTCATGTGGGCATCAAAGCCAATCTCTGGACTCTTTCCAGTACTATATTTTTGTCTCTTCTTATTTAGGACTATTCTACTAGCTTTTTTATCACATATTCTCTATTGCTTTTACTTCCTTGTGCATTTATTTGGTGTTTTTCCTCTTGGTCCTCTCCTTCTAATGTATGAGATTTGCTGTCACAATATCGTTTAGCTTCCAAAGTAGCCACTTGTGCTTTTAGTTTCTCATTCTGATGTATCAGGGACTGTAGGTGATCAAAGTGTGTAACTACTGTAGTCATTTTGTTTATGTTTTTGTCATTCTCCTGCACATAAGTTTCAGATTTCTTATTCATTTTTCTAACCTCAAAGAAACATTGTTTAGTGTAAATGTCTTCTCTGCATTTTGAGTTTTATTAGAATTCTTTGTTTCTGAGATCATCCCCGATTTTGATATGCTTGTAACTGTTTCCACAGTACTTATTTCATTGTTTATTTTTTTCCTGTTTTTCTTCATTCATATGCTTGGATCTCATGCTATCAAATTATACTGAGGCACTCAGGTGACTATGTCCACTTTTAGTAAAAAAGTGCCTGTTTTATATTTTTAACTCTGTTAACAGTGGAGTGTGACAGACAAATGACCTGTTCTGTCCGTGTCATACTGGAAGTCTTTTTTTCTCTCCTTGCTTTGCTAA